>NW_028241566.1:0-52355 GCF_964263255.1 Lissotriton vulgaris
ACAACCCGTGAGTGCGTATTCATTGATAATCTTCAACTGAAGAATGATATATATATATATATATATATATATATATATATATATATATATATATATATATATATATATATATATATATATATATATATATATGTATATATATATATATATTCACTGAAAAAACCCTAGGTTTTACACACGTTATAGTTAGGAAGTAGCATTTGAAAAACCTATGAAATTCACTGAAAAAACCATAGGTTTGACACCAGTTATAGTTAGCTGGAAATTTTACTGACATAAAACCAATGAAATTCCACGTTATAGTTAGTTGGACTCACTATAACTTGCGCGTGTAATGCACTGCTGATGACATCACATATTACATCACTCATGAGATCACTGATAACACCATCCAGTGAATGTCTGTCTTTTTAAAAAATAAATATGTTTTATATATGTATATGTAGAGGTCGATGGAAAAATAAATGTTTAAATAAGTGTCTTAATGGATGTGGAGGACTGTATGGATGGCTGAGTGTGCATATGTGTGTGTTAGTGAGTGAATGCCTGCCTCACTAGTGTGTTTATCAGTAACGACATATGTTTTAATCTAGTTTATGTAAGTATTGCTATATATAACTGAGTATATGTGACAGTGAGAGATTGAAAGAGTTCTTGTTTAAATAAGTATGTGTTTCTATAAGTGATTGTATAAAAGAGTAAGTAAGTGTAAGTTTACTTAGAAGTAAGGTGCTAGTGTGTGTATATCTGTCTATGTAAATAAATGGATGTTTATTAGTTTATTTGCAAGTGTGAATATGTGTGTGATTTACTTTTGGATGTCTGTCGGTATATAACAGGATGTATAGCTGTATCACTATATATAATCAGTGAGTATATATACGAGTGACTATGTAGAACTGTTAGTGAATTATTGGATGTGTATATAAATGTTGGAATTACTGAATTGGTTGTTATAACTGGTATAGGTATGTCCACTTTTTTTTATATGTTAGTTTTTTTTTTCAAAATGTGTTTTAAGGGTTACTTTAGAGTGCAAGTAGGTTAGTCTCTCTGTCACAAGGATGGTATCATCAGTGATGTCAGGAGTGACGTCACTGACCATGTCATGAGTAATGTAATATGTGATGTCATCAGCAGTGCATTACACGCGCAAGTTATAGTGAGTCCAACTAACTATAACGTGGAATTTCATTGGTTTTATGTCAGTAAAATTTCCAGCTAACTATAACTCGTGTCAAACCTATGGTTTTTTCAGTGAATTTCATAGGTTTTTCAAATGCTACTTCCTAACTATAACGTGTGTAAAACCTAGGGTTTTTTCAGTGAATTTCATAGGTTTTTCAAATGCTAGTTCCTAACCATAAAGTGTGTAAAACCCTTGTTTTTTTCAGTGAATTTCATAGGTTTTTTGAATGCTAGTTCCTAACTTTGAAAGATATACCTAAAATAAATATCGACATAGCCAACTTACGTGCACAACCGAGTGCACGCACCCACCTATTTATTTCATGAAAGCTTTCCAATTTAAACCTAATGAATTTCTTCATAGACCAATGAAAGAACTTATAGTACGTTAAGACATTGAACCTAGGCTTTTTTTTTGTGATATAAACCTTTTAATTAAATCGAGCCTAATTTTTTTTAATCATTCGTGCGTGACTGATTGTACACACCTTAATATTTATTTTGAAAAATATAACAGGTTTTATAATTTATTAATTGTATACTTAAATCGAGCTGTAAAAACATGTGAAATCCGTATGTGTTTGAATTCACTTCTTTTCACGTTTTTAAACTTCAGTAAAGAATATCGCTACTTCCAAATCACGTTCGTAACTAGATAGTGTCACCGCCTACACGTCCTAAGAAGCGCATGTAAAGTCATGTGACTTGAAAACAAGACTTCCAATTGGTTCTTAGTAGTTTCTGTTCTGGAATTTACACGAAGCACTCCACCCATTTTCCTCACAATCTTTTCTACTCTGAAGAGACAACAACGTCGAGCATCTTCCGGAAAACTTTGCTGAAATGGCTGCCGTTCCGCATTCATCTTCCGAATCTGAAGGAAATGAGCGACCACCGTTAAGAAGAAAAAAGGAATCTTTCATTTGGCAATTTTTTACTTATCCTGATGATCAAAAGAAAGTGAATGTGCCAAAAGTAACCTGCACGATATGCAATTCGGAGCTCTCAAGGGGAAATCCAAATAGAAAATATTCCTTTTCTATACACACCATGCTGCGGCATGTTAAACAAAGGCACCCTGAGCATTATGCAAAAGCATCGACAAGAGCCCTGGCAACGCTATTACCATCAGAGGTGGCCAGCACATCTTCTGGTGGAGGACCTGTATCTCCATCGAGTGCTGAGATGGACTTGAGACCATATCTTGCGAAGGTGCACATGAAATGCAACGAGTGTGGAGAAATTCTTTTGTATGGAGAGCAGAGCCTCGTTCTTATTAAACTCAAAATTGAAAGTCACAAAGGCCCCAAGAAAAGATAAATTTCTTCACTTCATTTTCATAGCATTACATACTGAAAAATGTAGTACCAACTTTAAGAAATCGAAAGCATCATAACACTTGTTTCCAAAAAAAAAAAAAAAAAACAGTTCTTTTCAGAACTAACTATTTCTACCAAAACGTGCTCCAAGAGCATATTATGACATGTTTTTTCGCCGCTTTATTTTAGTGCGCGACCGGGTGCGGGCACCCACCTATCGCGTACAGGACCAGAGACTTGCATGTGAAGTCATGTGACTTCAAAACAACACTTCTAATTGGTTCTTGGTAGTTTCTATTCTGGAATTTACATGCAGCACTCCACCCACTTCCATCACTTTCTTTTCTACTCTCTAGAGAGAACAACGTCGAACATCTTCCCGAAGGCTTCGCTGCAATGGCTACCGTTCCGCATTCATCTTCCGAATCTGAAGAAAATGAGCGACCACCTTTCACAAGAAAAACGGAGGCCACGCTATTACCATCAGAAGTAACCAGCACATCTTCCGATGGACGACCTGTATCTCCATCGAGTGCCGAAATGGACTTGAAACCATGTCTGGCGAACGTGCACATGAAATGCAACAACTGTGGAAAACTTCTTGTATACGGAGAGCAAAGCTTTATTCTAATTAAACACAAAATTGAGAGTCATAAATGCTCCTAGAAAACTTAAATTTCTTCACTTTATTTGGATAGTATGACATACTGAAAAATGTCGTAGAAACTTTAAGAAATCAAAAGCATCATAACACTTGTTTCCAAAAAAAAAAAAAAAGTTCTTTTCAGAACTAACTCTTTGTACCAAAACGAGCTCCAAGAGCATATTAGCTGATATTTTCTCGCCGCTTTCTTTTAGTGCGCGCCCGGGTGCGCGCACCCACCTATCGCGTAGAAGCAGCGACACACGCATATGCAGTTATGTGACTTTAAAACAACACTTCCAATTGGTTCTTACTAGTTTCTATTCTGCAATTTACACGGAACACTCCACCCACTTCCCTAGAAAACCAGTTTATCGAAAAACTTTTAAAGCCTCCCCTTATGAAACATTCGACATCGTTCACATAGCAGTGTAGTAAATAGCACTAGATACACTCCGTCCCTAAATTATAAGAGACTTATTGGTATGTGAGAAAAACTTTTGTTTTCACGTGATAATGTGAAATGCTGAGCCTGTTACAGAATTTTTTTTCACATATATGTTACTATTCTCCTTCGACCACTAACACCATAGAAAATACCACCAATAGCGGTGATATTTTGTACACCGACAACGGGCGATTTCTATCGCTTAGAGCCCTTGCTATTATAAAGTTTCATTTCCTAAGTCTCTGATCTCCAACTGTGCAACGTGACTCCCCTGTGTGTCGTAATGAGGTGCTAAGAGCAGCACGTACACTATACTGTGACTAAGAATCCATAAATTCCGCGGACATTTCTACCCTGCTATCTGCAAATATAAACATCAAAAGGAGCTACGCTGCGCCCCTTGGAGTGGCCTCACTCCCACTGCTACAAAGGCTTGGCAGTCGCCAAGATGCACAAAAACAGCGTCTCGGAACCATTGAACTTCTGTGACGGTCTCAATGAAAATAAGCACTAAACAATATTCAAGTATGTAGCATTCCTTCTACTTGGTTAGAGACTAAACATTTACCGCAGCACTGCAGCGATTTCTTCCGCAAATAAACCTTGGTATTAATGAGGTTTAACGCAAATGCGGTAAAAATCGTTGCAAAGCATAAGTATCACAGAAAAATCAGGATTATTCATGCATAGCGACCTAATGCTATTAGCCATGTTATCCACCTCCCATTGGATAACATAGCTAAGAACTACTCAGGGCAGGTGTTAGCTTTTAGAAATATTCCCGCTTAGCGCAAATATCTCCAAAAGCTAGTAATAAGAGATAGCGATGTTAAAGACTATTTTCAGTCGCTAACATCTTGGCACGCCCACTTTGTATCTCATTAGATATAAATGCAACTGACATGCAAAGTGCTGCCCAAAATGTTCACTATCTTCTACTAAGTGTTGCTAACTGGTGTTAGCAGCAGCTAGGTACTAGAGAGATAATTTTATCTCTGCTTTCTTGACGTTTAAAGCAAAAAAACACAGATAAACACCCTTCATAATATACCTCTATATTCAAATTGAAGTAGGCGTAGGTCTTCACGCAGCAATCACATGCACAGTTTTGAAAGAATATGGCCCAGAAAGTCACTGAGTAAAATCTCATAAATGACAGTCAACCCATTTCAATACGTATTACTTCAGAAGAACAGTTCTTTATGATACCGGGCTCTAGAATGACACACATATCTCGTCTTTATAGAAACCCTTCAGGTTTTTTTAACAGCTGTTAAATGCTTCCTTACTCATCACAAAGCTGCTCCATCATGAACATTGCCTCATCTGTCCTCAGGACGGACAACATTTGTGATGAACTTGCCACTGTGCATGCAGAACACTAACATTGTGCTTCCTTAACACGTTCTATTCACTAAGCAGAACCAAGACGGAACCACTCTATCATAAACACACTTGAACCATGACTCATAAAAGGAGTAGCTCAATCATGACCATGCAAGTCCCACTAAGCCCCCCAGCCCCCTAATCTTGAGTCAGAATTGGAACTGCAACACAGGATTTAAAGACCTGCAAAGAACACCATGTAACATTTAATATCATATACACCATTGTTTTCATATATCACTTTTGCTAAACTCACTCAGTGAAATATCGCTCATTTTATTAAATCCCTTTTAAAGCATACCTTCTAACAATGCACCCAATCCTATGTGGAAGTGTTCAATATAAAAGATGACATTGCTTTAAGAAGGATAGAGAAATAAATAACACAATGTTGTAAAAATTTCTTTATTATATATACTTACCTAATAAAAAGAAAAAAAAAGTAAATTTCCTATTAAAACGTAGCACCTGTGGAAAGAAATTAAAAATAAGATTATAAAGTATATTATTTATAGAAAAAACAATACGGAACAATAAGACAGATGCAAAGAAAACTGTCAGATATTATTAATTAAACTTACCTTATAAATATAATATCTGTGGAGGAGAGTAAAAAATCTGTTATAATACATATTTCTGAATGCAATGTAGCAAAATAGGTAAACAACATATTAAATGATTTATTTTTGCTGTCCTCAGAATACATTGATTTTCACTATCAAGAGTGATTTCAATATTAATCATCATATAACAGCGGGGGAAAAAAACACAATCAAAATGATTGTGTTTAAAAAACCCATACAAAATCTGCATACATATTATAAATACTTGAAATAAACATGTCTTAAATGTTTTCCTCAAATTCGCAATTTCTTGAGTAAGCACACTACATCTTCCACAGTTACAACCTAATTAAAGTATACCACTTATTTTTCAAGATATCTCAACAAAACCCCGTGCAGCAATCTCCTATAAAAAATGTATTTGAAAGACACAGTTTCTTCTCTCATACCTTTCCGCGTGGCCAAATTGTATAAGCTAACTCATTATCTTTTAAATACCTCTCCCAAACACTTACGTCCATATAAGTTTCTAAATAATTCTCAAAAGTACTCATTTTCTTCTCTCATATTTTTCCACGTGGCCAAATACTATGAGTTAAGTAGTTTTTTTCTGAAATTATGTAATCTTAGTCTTATTTATTGTTTTCTGTACTTTTACAATCAAAATTTGTACCATATTTTATACCATCAAACATTAAGTAAATTTGTACCTGATGTTATCAATATGCAAAACACAAATTTCATTTATAGATTTGTACACCCTTATTTACATGATATTTCTAAACTAGTAAGTTTCAGATCTTTATAGTATACATATTCCTACAGCAAATCATTCTACTAAAATTTGGGTTCCAAAAATAACAAATAAGAGTTACTTAAGGCAAAAGGCAAACGTTTTTTAAAAGTCAATTGGCTATCATTGCAAAGTGTCCAGCCACTAGCACACTTCAAATAAGCCGTATAATGTCCTGATGATGTAGAATGCCCTTCATGATAAATAATGGCTACAGTTACAAATGTTCTTCTAGAAATAGAAACTTGAAAAGCCACAACATTTTTAATTAAAGTGGATAATTTACTCCCATCAGCTCTGCATCGTTGAAACATTAAAATTACATATTGTCCGTATCTATGGATAAATAAAGTTGATAACATTTCAGACTTGCATTGAGAACAGACCATGTTTTGATGCGCATCTTTAACTAGTTTATGAAAAGGCACTTCTTTGCAGTCTGGTAATGTCAAATATAAAAATCTTTCACTGGGTATCTCAGTACTACTTAAAAATGAGCAATTATCACACTTATGTTCCCATTTATAAGAAAGCCCAAAAAGACTATCAATATCTACACCTTCATCTTCCAAAGCTGTAAACATATACATAATAAATTCCTGACAATCTTGCTGTATATTCTGAGAAAACTGATTTACTTCTGCACATATATCTAAAACATTCCTTAATTCCGAAACACTTCCTACTTCATTATCACCACTACTACACGTTTCAAATATAGAATTTAAAGAATGACAAAAGGTATGCTCCTGATTTTCTATAATCTGTTCCTTAACATTTTTCAGAAAGAAAACAACATTAACTACTACATTTGCATAGCAGTTGACACCACACCTATTTTCCAACTTAAATCCAACAATCTCTTCAATACTAACAGTTTTGCTAGAGCTACCAACAACAGCTACATCTTTTTTTCGTCGGTTCTGGACTACTTCAGCACATTTGTCCTCATTTTTCCTTTTCTGACCAACTATACGCCTTTCAATTAAAGGATATTGAGGTAAACTTGGAGCATATTCTCTTCTTAACCTATTGTACTCCTTCACACAATTTAAATCTGCACTAATCTTTGTCTCATCATAATCAATTAAATAAAGTCCACATAAAGTTCTAACACGCGACAGAGCAACATACGCCATGCCCTCTTTGAATACAGTACTTCCAATATTTACCAAAGCACAATCTACACTTAAACCTTGAGATTTATGTATAGTCACTGCATATGCCAAACAAATTGGAAATTGCTTACGACCGACATATAAGTCTTTCACAAGCAAAAAACGAGTTGAACATCGACTAATTTGTTGAACTTCCTCAATCCCATCAAATTTTATCCTCAAAAATTCAATCTCATCTCTATTGGTATAATTGACAAAACCAACAACATTACCCATTGCTCCATTTACCAATCCTCTTTCTACATGTAAATTTCTTCTTAAAATTATCCGACAATTTAAACATACATACAGATTTTTCTCTAAACCAGCAGTTTTAGATATAGTTTTTTGAAGAGAATCCAATTTCAATTTCAACTTTTCAGACAAAACAATAGTACTGCCTTCATGCTCTATTCTATCTTTAGCTTCCAGTTTCTTAATTTCTTGCTTTTCTAAATTCAACATTTTCTCATTAAAAACTAAACATTCTTTCAGAGTTGGCATCAAGCATATCACTGACTTATCTACTACCTCTTTACTATATATTCTCTCAGGAACATTATCTTTATTAGGAAACAGCTTGGAAAGTAATCGCGTTCGTAGAGTCTGTTTCGCATCTTCAGTTGATTTTCCAATCCTAATATCTTGAAGAATACTTCCATATTTAGTATCCTTTGCCTGTCGCATATTTTGAATCAGTTCAGTATATTTGAAATGTGACCATATATTTACATTTCCAATACTGCCCAGGCACTTTCTGGTCTCCTCGTGTGTAACAGTTTCAAATACAGGTTGTCCTTTCACAGGAGTCAGCTGCAGTAGATCTCCAAAAACTATGACATGTTTACCTCCAAATAACACATCATACTCTGTCTTAAGTGTCTGTTGCATTCTTAAATGCACAAAAGCAAGCATTAAATTGGAGACCATGCTTACTTCATCAATAATAAGAAGTTTCATTTTTTTAAGGACTCCAGAAACTTCAAAACAAGCTTCTCCAGATAGCTTCTGATATTGTAATTTATTTTCATGTTCAACTGGCAGCATCAGCAAACGATGTAAAGTTACACCTTTTATATTATGTGCTGCCAATCCAGTTGGAGCAGTAACAACACACGACAGTGTTGACTGAGTTGTTTGCTGTAAATATGTAGTAATTCCTTTAATTAGGAAACTTTTACCAGTCCAAGCTTCTCCACTTACATATAATCGAATAGGCTCAAATGACATACATGAGCAATCTTTTCTCTCATGACGAAAGCCATGCTCAATGTGCTCTGTCACTTCATCATATATCTGTCTTTGCTCAACATTAAACAAGTCAAGTCAAGTCAAGTCATGAAATTTGTATAGCGCGCTACATACCCAGAGGGTTTCAAGGCGCTTGGAAGGGGAGGAAGATCATTTGTCAAATATCCATGTTTTAAGCTGCTTTCTGAACGCTAGGTGGTTCTGGGTGAGGCGAAGGTAAGCGGGGAGTGAGTTGCATGTTTTAGCAGCCAGGTAAGAAAAGGATCTGCCTCCCATGGTGGTCTTGTTGATGCGAGGTACAGTGGCGAGGGCTTGGCTGGAAGAACGTAGTTGGCGGGAGGGGGTGTAGAAGGATAGTCGAGAGTTGAGGCAATCTGGTCCGATGTCGTAGAGTGATTTGTGTGCGTGGGTAAGCAGTCGGAAAGTGATCCTTTTATTGATGGGTAGCCAGTGGAGGTCTTTAAGGTGACCAGAAATGTGTTCGTTGCGTGGGATGTCTAATATGAGCCTGGCTGAGGCGTTTTGGATTCGTTGGAGTTTCTTCGGGAGTTTAGCGGTGGTACCTGCGTAGAGGGTGTTTCCGTAGTCCAGTCGGCTCGTGACCAGAGCGTGGGTGACTGTTTTCCTTGTTTCGGAGGGGATCCAGCGAAATGTTTTTCTGAGCATGCGAAGAATGTTGAAGCAGGAAGAGGATACGGCGCTGACTTGTCTGTTCATTGAGAGTGAAGAATCCAGGATGACGCCAAGGTTCCGTGCGTGGTCTGTTGGGATGGGTGCTTTTCCGAGGGCTTCCGGCCACCAGGAGTCGTCCCAAGCAGAGGGGGATGTACCTAAGATGAGGACTTCTGTTTTGTCTGAGTTCAGTTTCAGACGGCTTTGTTTCATCCATTCGGCAACTTCTTTCATTCCTTCGTGTAGGTTAGTTTTGGCGGTGCTGGGGTCATTGGTGAGAGAAAGGATCAGTTGAGTGTCATCCGCGTAAGAGATGATGTTGAGGTTGTGTTGGCGTGCGATGGCCGCGAGGGGGCTCATGTATACGTTGAAAAGGGTGGGGCTGAGTGAGGATCCTTGAGGTACTCCGCAGATGAGTTCAGAGGCTTCGGACTTGAATGGAGGAAGGCGGACTCTCTGGGTTCTTCCGGTGAGGAACGAGGTGATCCATTCAAGTGCTTTTCCTTGGATTCCGATGTTATTAAGGCGTTGTAGAAGGGTGCTGTGGCAGACTGTGTCGAAGGCTGCGGAGAGGTCGAGGAGGATGAGGGCGACTGTGTCTCCATTGTCCAGTAGAGTTCGAATGTCGTCTGTTGCTGCGATGAGGGCGGTCTCAGTGCTGTGTTTTGCTCGGAAGCCAGATTGTGAGGGGTCGAGGGATTTGTTGGCTTCGAGGAAGGCGGCAAGCTGGTTGTTGACGGCTTTCTCGATGACTTTGGCCGGGAATGGAAGAAGCGAGATGGGGCGGTAATTTTTGAGTTCGGTGGGGTCGGCTGTTGGTTTTTTCAGAAGGGCGGTGAGTTCAGCGTGTTTCCAGTCTTCTGGGAAGGTAGCGGAGTTGAAGGAACAGTTGATGACGTCTCTGAGGTGCGGTGCTATGACGGAGTCTGCTTTGTTGAAGATGTGGTGAGGGCATGGGTCTGTGGGGGATCCTGAGTGGATGGAGTTCATCAGGCGGATGGTGTCCTCAGTGGAGATTGGGTTCCAGGCGTTAAGGGTGTTCACGGGGGGAAGATGGTCAGCAGATGGTAGGGTGGGTTGGTTTCCGGGTTGGTTGTCAAAGCTGTTGTGGATGTCTGCAATCTTGTTGTGGAAGAATGAGGCTAGGGAGTCGCAGAGGGTTTGAGAGGGGGTGATGTCGTTGGAGTTGGCCGAGGGATTGGAAAATTCCTTGACGATGTTGAAAAGTTCCTTACTGTTGTGGGCGTTGTTGTCAAGTCGATCCTTGAATGCTGTTTTCTTGGCTTTTCGGATCAGTTGGTGGTGAGTGCGGGCGGCGCTTTTGAAGGCGTCCTTGGTGCTGGTGGTTGGGTCTTTTTTCCAGGCCTTTTCAAGGGAGCGGCAGAGTTTCTTGGACTTCTTGAGATCATCGTTGAACCATGAGGCTTTCTTGCTGCCAGGTTTGCTTTGACGTTTTTTCAGTGGGGCTAATGAGTCGGCGGTGTTGGATAACCATAGGGTGAGGTTGGCGGCGGCTTCGTTGGCGTTAGAAGAGAGGGCTGGGGAGTTTGGAAGGAGCGATGCGGAGATTTGGTCCGTGGTGATTTTGTTCCAGTTTCTTTGCAGGGTAGGTTGGGAGTGGTTGATGGGTTTCGGCTTGTTGTAGGTGAAGTGAACGCAGCTGTGGTCGGTCCATAGGAGATCCGTAGTGTGGCTGAAGCAGACATGATTGCTGGATGTGAAGATGGGGTCGAGTGTGCGACCTGCGATGTGGGTGGGGGAAGTGACTAGTTGTTTAAGTCCGAGGTTGGCGAGGTTGTCCACAAGGGTGGCGGTGTTGTGGTCGTTTATCTTTTCAAGGTGAAAGTTGAGGTCTCCTAGAAGAATATAGTCTTTGGAGGGGAGCGCGTGTGGAGAGATGAAGTCCGTGATGTCTTCACTGAATTTTGCGCGAGGTCCTGGTGGTCTGTAGAGGAGAGTGCCTCTGAGTGTTGTTTTGGGGTCGATGTGGATCTGGAAGTGGAGGTGTTCGGAGTTGGCGAGGTTGGCGTCAGAGCTAGTTGAGATGCGGATAGATTTCTTATGAACGATAGCGATTCCTCCTCCTGTGTGGCTGGTACGGTCTTTGCGGGTGATCTTATAGTCTTCAGGGATGGCAATGGTGATGTCTGGTGCGGAGGAAGCGTTCATCCATGTTTCTGTTAGGAAGGCGACGTCTGGAGAGAAGGAGTCTAGTAGGTTCCATAGGTCAATGGCGTGCCTGTGCACCGATCGGGTGTTGAGAAGGATGCATTGTAGGTGGTTGGGGTCGGGAATCTGTGGTGTGGTCGAGGCGGAGATGTTGTCGGTGCCGATGAATTTGCAGGAGTAGCAGGAGAAAGGTCCATGGGTGTGTCCAGGAGCGGCTTGGACGCAGTTGGGGGAGCGGCCGGGGTTGAGGGCTAGGAGGGTGGCGGCATCATAGGTAATGCGGGAGGGCTGGGGAGCGCGAGGGACAGGGGGTATGGCGCTGGGCGCGGTCCAGGCGCGGACGGGCGTAGACGGGCTTACCTTTGGCGCACCTTCGGCGCGGATTGGGCGCGGTCGCTGCGCGTGAACACTGCATTGCTGCATTGCGCTTTCCACCTCATCCATGGCGGTCGCTGATTCATTTTGAATAATTGGTTGTCCCAGTGGATCTTGACTTAATGATGCCCGAACTTTGACTATCTTGTGAACTATCTCTAGCAATCTCTGCTGCAATTGTTGCTTCTTGCTCTATTTCGTCATTCAACATTTGGAGATAATTGCTGAAAACAGGACATTCAATACTACTTTTAGATGCGTTGAATGAATCTTCATAACTATCAAAGTCTCCAAGTAGTTCCTCTTCTCTACGCCATGGTTTAAAGAGTTGCAAAAGAGCAAAATAGTAAAATTCTCTTTTATCAGGTGTTTCGCAACTCAGTTTCCGATGATTTATCAAGTGTCCTTTTCTTTGTTTTACCAGACATCCTTCATGTCCAATTACAGCATGTACACCTTTATCAATATTCTCGGTAACATTTCTCTTAAAAGTATAATTTTGAAGTATTTCATACAGACAAATGTTTTCAAGCACAGTACTTCTATTTGGATAGTATGTATCCAACATATTTGTTTTCAAAATCTCTGTACTGTTTGGTTCTTTCTGGGCTAAGTACTCAATTTCTTGCACAGGTTTTAGAACACAGTTTCGTGTTTCTGCTAGGTCCAAACTCACCCAGAGAATAGTCCTTGACTTCGCATAAAGACTTGCTGATGATAATCTATCACAACATTCATATGCTCCAATTTCTCGATGAGACAGCATCTTCAAACTGTACGTATATAATTTCTTGCTCAGGCTCTTTTCATGAGAAATGTCTTTCCACATCTCCTTCAGTTCCGTCTTTTCAGATTTCGTGATGTAAGACGTTACATATCGAGCCACAGCAATAGAGTTGTCTGCAACATATTGTATGTCCATGTTAGCATTCCACATGGACAAAATGACTGGATTATAGTCATTAATATATTTCGATTCTTCACCTCTTCTTAAATTGTACGTATTTTTAGGTGACCTCCTTCTGATATTATGTCGCAAACATGACATCAAATTGTTGACTCTTCCTTTTGAAAGTACCGGTCGTGCAAATCCAAAGCGACTTTTGGTATCAAATTTGCTCTTTGATTTGAATTTTCGCCGACAATATTTTCCACAGCGATGACTTTGGCAACGTAACACTTTTCCTCTTAAGTCCTTATCAGTAGTACTATTAGGTATGTCACAAGTGGCATACTGTTCAATAAAAGACAGTACAGTCTCATCCGAGTCTATTCCAAATTTAGGAGCATCCTTGATCCATAGCAGCATATGAATATGAGGAGCACCTCTTGCTTGATATTCTTTTCTCCAAAAGAAATCCAGTACTTCACCAAGAGGCGGATTTTTCTTGTTAGTAATGAAAGACATCATAGCTTCAAATCTATGATTAAAATACCTGCAAACATTAACTGGATCTAATGAACACAGTTCTCCAGGTGTCTTGTAGTTTATATTTTCTATATTTGCATTCGCCTCCCGAAGAAATTCAATTAAATCTTCCCAAGCATACTCTGCACAGCTTAGAGTTAAAAACCATGTTGGTGCTCCTAAGTTTCTAAGCATGCACTTCAAATCTCCATGACGACGGTACCAATACTCATTAATACCCCGCTAACAAGCCATTAAATTAATTAAATGAGAATCCAAAACACTATTTTTCTGATGCACTCTATCCATAAATTCCTTCGCTGAAATATTTTGCAGATGTACACCACTTTTTAAGATATGATTTACTGCATAAGACAGACCAGATAAGTCACTCTCAAACAAAAGATGAAACAGATATGGAATGCATTGGCGAAACCTTGGATTTTTTGCCTATAATCTCGTTGTCCGGTACTCAGATGCAGGAATCTGCATAGGTCGATCATCATATCGTGTACCTTCACCTGTAGGAAATAACTGTGGAAAACAATGACCTTCCAAACTTTCTTCCCAGACACTAATAGGATTTCCTTTCGCCTTTCTCATCTGAAATAATTCAATAGCATTCCCTATTGCTTCTTTGGAATGCAGTGGATGAACACTGTAATGTTCATAAATTTCTTCAGATCTAGATACATCAACTTTTTCAATTTGTCCACTACACAAATCACTATCCTCTTCTTCACTTACATCTTCTTGTTCTACGTATACATCTTTGTAATACTTATTATTTTGCACTAAATACAACGTTGCCTTTTTCACTTTCCTAACATCCACTAAATCTTGCCAGATTTTCTTACTCTTTGTGGGTACACCATTCACTAGAATAACTAGAGGTTCCTCTTCTACATTTTCAACACCAATTGTTTCCATATTTTTTTTAAGATCAAGAGGCAAATACACAACTCTACCCTTTAATCCTCTTAGTAAGTCTGAAGGATTTAATTTACCAGTCTTAGGCTCCATTCGAACAATAGCCTGAAAAGGATGTACACATTGAATCAGAATCGTCTCATAAGAATTTAAATTCATCAATTCAGATGGAATATTTACCAACTCTAAATTATTGTGAACAGCTCTAGCAGGCATTTTATTTTCATCTAATTTATTATAACAATATTTACAAACACGTTGCTCAAAACCCAAATCAAAATAGTTTTCCACCAACAAATAAGTTGCAAAATCTTTCCATTGACCATTACTTTCATCTTCACTTTTTAAATATAAATCAACTAACCTCGTTTGACTTTTGTAATGAATTCGTCGACAACAGACACAAGAAAAATTTGGTTTCTCACCTGCAATTACCTTAAACTTTATTATTTCTTGTTCAAAGTTTTCAATATTTACATTCCCAACATTTTCTAACACATTTCCTTCTATAATTATATCACCTTGTGCATTATCTTCCTCGGGACCAAAATAACTTACCTCAATTTCTGCACAAATCTTCTTAACATCTAATTCACATCCATACAAAAGAGCACTATTTAACTGTTTAAGTTTAAGTGTTGGACTTTTTGCATAGTACAACTTTCTCACTAATTTTCTCATTTTAGTGTGATGCACTGCTAACATCCGGAAGTGATGAAGCACACTCTGGCATATTTTTTTAGAGAGACAAGCCAGAGAATGGCCTTGCAGACCTATTTTCTCGCGCACTCTGCATTCATCTAATATGGCTGGGATACCCGTCACCCCCTCCCAACACAATCCCCAAGAATGGGAAGACGGAAACGGTTCTTGAACTTTTGGAAGGCGGGAGGGAGATACCCTCCCGGCCGTATTTATTAAAATATGAAACAAAATTTAAAACATTAAAATAACAGTTTCATATCATGTACAATTTCATTTACACATTACGATGTTTCTTGGCTAACCTTAACACATCTCTAATACAAAGGTTCTCCTAGCCGATTCTAAAACATCCTGTAAATGCATTTCTCAAAATTCAAATTGTACATCCTAACATTACGGGCCAACGGCAAGGTCGTAACCGGTGTCAGATCACTAATACCAGAACTCCCCCCTCACTTGTGAGGGGCGGGCGCACAGAGGACTGTCCCTCTGTGCCAACTTCCAATTTCCCTTGTCTTAGCGGGGGCCCCCTATTTACTCGACGCCATCTTAGTGGTCGTCCGAGGACTCGTGTGAGGTGTCTAGAAGGTAGCGTAGACCCCCCTCCCACCCCACACTGCTTACCACATCCGCCGTCGCGGATGTCCTGGCCCCGGGAAATTCCCAGGAGGGGCCCGTAGCCCCTCCTCCCCAGGGAGGGGCCTATGACCGCCTTCCCTTTCGGTGGCCCCATCCTTAGAGGGGACCGCCTCCCCGTTTGAGGTGCCAATGGCCGCCTCCCCCCGGGCGCTCCCATCCATAATGGGTGGCGCCCCACCTCTAGGGATCTTCCAATTACTGCTCACCGATCATGACCTTGCCGCCCGACCAAAAATAAATACGACATTTTTTAACCTAATGAGGATGGAATAAACAGTTATACTGAGCAATTCAAAGTATAAACTTTTATCTAAGCAACTACCTTTTTTAACTCTGCTGCAATACTTCGCCTAAATACATGCTAAAAGAGCAACCATTTTATTGTCATATCAAAATTTCCAACTTTATTAGAAACAACCTGAAAAAAGAGATAATATCTTCGTTAATCGATTTTATTGCAATACTAATCGCTGTCATCAGGGGCTGGTGGGTGGGTCAAAATTGGCTCCTTGTTCCGTCCCGGGCTCACGTGCAACGAGGAGGTGCAGCTTCCAAGCACAGGAACAAGAGGATGCTTCCTTGGATTGTTGCTCCTTTTATCCTTCCTCGGGAGGGCATGGACCCTCCTCCAATCCGCCTACGGGGTGTGGCCAACGGTGTAGGTGTCTAGGACAACCCCTCTTGGGCGGGAAAAGGCGCGCCCCGGCTACGCCGCTTCGGGCATACCAGCCGAGGCTCGCCTCCCGCCCAAAATGGTTTCCCGGGGGGATCGGGGCACCCTACCATACGTTCGGGGGGACCGAGTGGTCGCCCCTTTCCATATGGCTGGGATACCCGTCACCCCCTCCCAACACAATCCCCAAGAATGGGAAGACGGAAACGGTTCTTGAACTTTTGGAAGGCGGGAGGGAGTTACCCTCCCGGCCGTATTTATTAAAATATGAAACAAAATTTAAAACATTAAAATAACAGTTTCATATCATGTACAATTTCATTTACACATTACGATGTTTCTTGGCTAACCTTAACACATCTCTAATACAAAGGTTCTCCTAGCCGATTCTAAAACATCCTGTAAATGCATTTCTCAAAATTCAAATTGTACATCCTAACATTACGGGCCAACGGCAAGGTCGTAACCGGTGTCAGATCCCTAATACCAGAACTCCCCCCTCACTTGTGAGGGGCGGGCGCACAGAGGACTGTCCCTCTGTGCCAACTTCCAATTTCCCTTGTCTTAGCGGGGGCCCCCTATTTACCCGACGCCATCTTAGTGGTCGTCCGAGGACTCGTGTGAGGTGTCTAGAAGGTAGCGTAGACCCCCCTCCCACCCCACACTGCTTACCACATCCGCCGTCGCGGATGTCCTGGCCCCGGGAAATTCCCAGGAGGGGCCCGTAGCCCCTCCTCCCCAGGGAGGGGCCTATGACCGCCTTCCCTTTCGGCGGCCCCATCCTCAGAGGGGACCGCCTCCCCGTTTGAGGGGCCAATGGCCGCCTCCCCCCGGGCGCTCCCATCCATAATGGGTGGTGCCCCACCTCTAGGGATCTTCCAATTACTGCTCACCGATCATGACCTTACCGCCACAGGCCGGATAGTTGACCCGCTATCCGGACCCCCCACAAAACTCCTATTAAAGGTCATGGCTGCACAAACTCTTTAACCAAGCTACGAAGTCTCCTATGAGTAAGACATTTCCCTCCCGGGACAAATGGACCCCATCCTCCAGATACATATGGTCCCCCCGGATACATCCATGTGGAATACAATGCAATTTTCCTGTACGAAACAACCTACCCAGTTTGTTATTAACTTTCTTTACCGACTGATTTAAAGCCGACACAGAGATAGCCCCCCGCCACACCTTCCGCGGAATCATGTGTGACCATGCAATCGTGCACCCCGGAACCCTTCTCGCCAACCAACTTACTGTGGATAAAATTAACTCGAGAAGTACTCGTCGACCAATGGTCACCAAATCATTGCCCCCAAGATGCATATGATTACAGATGGTGGTGACCTTGTCCGCCCTAACAATCCCTCCATAAAACTTAGAAACTGGTCAATACAGAGCCCGCCCCTTCCATGGAAGGTCACCCTGTACCCGTATTCCCCAGCCATGTGAATCATGTCACCTGCTTTGAATACGTCTGCGGCGCGCCTCACGTATGAGTGGCCAACGACCCACACCGCTCTTCCCTCAGCCGGTGATCTTTGACCGCTGGTCCCCAGGTGTCGGGTCAACTGCACAGTCCGCCCCGCAAAGCCTGCTCGCGAAACTGTAAACCAAACAGAAAACAAGAAGCGTGAGTGCATGACATTAGCTTCACAACATGTGCAGCCGCACATACCTTTTATAACAATTCGAGGACCAACGCCCCAACTGTTTCACTTTTTCCACACTCAGACCCCTGGCTGTAGCCTCTGTAGCAGCCCCTATCCGGAAGGAGTGGGTCCCAAAATCACCCGGGTGCAAGCCCGCTGCCGCGATTGCCATTGTTAACACCCGCTGAGACTGAAACCTGGTCAGTGGGGTGGCGTCGGTATGTCTCAGCAAGCTTCCCCCCCATGATGCCGCCCTCTGCGCTAAATAATCCTCCACGCATTTCACTGGGCACATGGGGGACCCTAGCATGCGCTGAACAACCACACTGTCCCCGATCGCTCCCTGATCGGTTTTGGACCTGGCTATAGTGACTACCATCGTATCACCCTTGATCTGAATGTGTTCTCGACACAGACCTCCCCCCGTATCCTGCTTGTTCCTCGCTACCAGTTCGCTTACCCGCATAGCCCCATGGAATGCTAATGCAAAAGCGGCCCGGAACAGCACTGTCTCTGACTGAGATGAACATGTCGCAGGGAGTACGGACATTAACCGGGACAACCTTGCTAGCCCTATCGGGCGCCTCTCGTCCCCTCTACGACCCTCAAGGCGTTGCCACCCGTGCAGCGCCTTCTTCACGAGAAAGGACGCTGTGGGGTCCTGAATGCCATGAGCCTTCGCCATGAACGCAATGGCGGCTTGGTGCCTATTGGCTGTTGCCACTGATCGGCCTGCCTGATGTAATGATACCAGAAATTTCAGGACATACTCCTCCTGCCCCCAATGCTCCCCCCTAGCTGGACCCAAAAATGCCCAATAGGAACGGAACGCTCCTTCATATGCCTTCCTTGTCCTGGGTGCTAGACTCTCTCCCACGAGGTTTTGTAATCCGGGGCACCGAGAGACCAGAGAACTTCGGGAAATGGTGCCGCAACCAAGTCCGCTGAGAGCAAATAGCCCCGGAAGGCCTGCATGTGGGAACGAGAGAGTGCATCAGCCGCCTGGTTCAGTACCCCAGGCACGTGTCTTGCTCTAAAGTGGACGTTTAATCTCATACACAGCAGGACAATTTCTTTCAGTAATCTCAAGATCCATTTGCAGCGTGCTGCCTGATTATTGACACATTCCACCACAGTCATATTATCCGACCAGAACACCACAGTGCGATCACGAAACCCCTCCGGCCATGTCTTTAAGGCCACTAGAATGGGGAACAGCTCAAGAAACCCAATGTTACCTGTGAGCCCACTATCGTGCCACCATGCCGGCCATGTTCGTGCCGACCATTGATTACCAAAGATGGCGCCAAAACCCACACTCCCTGCCGAGTCGGTCCACAATCCCAGTTCCTCGGAGGAAACTGCTGGCTTGTTCCACACGACACGACCGTTGAAATCCGCCAGAAATGCCAACCATATGCGCATGTCCTGGCAAACCTCTGCCGAGAGTCTTGTGCGGTGATGCCCTTCCCTAAGGCCAACCATGGCTTGTGCGATAGAGCGGGAAAAGGGGCGAGCCATCGGTATCACTCTAAGGGCAAAGTTAAGCTGACCCACAGCCTGCTGCAACTGATGCAAAGTTACTTTCGTCTCGCCAATACATATTTCGAGCGAGGCCTTAAATTTCATTACCTTCTCCTTGGGCAAACGGAAGCACCCCTCTTCAGAATCGAGCTCAATTCCAAGAAACTCGAGTGAAGTAGACGGCCCCACTGTCTTGCCTGGTGCCAGTGGCACGCCAAATTGTCTCATGAGATCACAAAACTCACTCAAAGCCTGTGCACATTCTGTGTCCCCAGCCGCCCCAAGAAACAGAAAATCATCAAGGTAATGCATAACCTGCGTAAAGCCTGTGGCTCTGGTGAACGCCCATTGCAAAAAACTACTGAACTTTTCAAAATACGCACATGAGATGGAGCAACCCATTGGCATACATTTATCCATGTAGTAGCGTCCTTGGAACACAAAACCTAAGAGACGCTGATCCTGTGGGTGTACCGGGAGTAAACGGAACGCTGACTCGATATCAGATTTAGCCATCAGCGCTCCGGGCCCCAGGCGATTCAACATAGCAACGGCCTCGTCAAAGGATGCATACCGCACCGTACAAACTCCTGGGTCAATCGCATTGTTCACCGAAAGACCCTTAGGAGCGGACAAATTATGGATTAACCTAAACTCACCTGGGTCCTTCTTGGGGACTACTCCCAACGGTGAACAAACAAAGTTAAGAACAGGCGGGTTCGCATATGGACCTCGGGCCACCTCCTTTGCAATCTTTGCCTGTACTACAACCGTATTCTGTTGAACTGACAGTTGGTTCTTACACTGTGCTTCCCCCCAAAAATCCCCCGCCGGGATGCGGAAACCATATGAGAAACCGTCTCGCAACACCCCGGCGGAGACATGATCAGGGTATTCGTTCAGCCAAGGGATCATTGCCATGATGTCGATGGGAGTAGGTAGCAGCGCCCCTCGGACGATATTAGACCTGTTTGGCGCCACCTCTACCCCCTGTATCGCCATTTTTGGCTCTGCACGAACTCTCGGGGTGTGAAGACTGTCCGCACCCTGCACACTCATGCCTGAACTTGCATGTCCCCTGTGGCCTAGTGCACTTGCCTCTGTTGAAGCTCCAACAGACCCCTCTCTTACCCGAGTTCCCATTACTCTTTGTGTGCTGATCACTGCCGGCGCCCGCTCGAAAGGGCACCGCCGAAGAATGGCCGGAGGGCTCCACCCCATTCCCGCCAAACGAAGACGGCTTTGTCGTGTTTGGCATAACCTGTTTCTGCCAGGAGATGGAGTCGAAACAATCCCACGTCAGGGATGAGTCGTGCTCCTTGGTCTTACGAAATTTGTTATCATAACCCAACCATTGATTACCTTCGTACGTTTCATAAAATTCCATTATACGCGTCTGGTAACAAGCCAATTCCTGTAACACTTCGGGCCTACGTTCCCCCATGATTGCAGTGAACATTCCAAAAGCCCTGGCCCAATTAGCGATTGTCTCATCAACTCTGAAACCCGCCATCTTTGCTCGCCATACACTCGGATGCAACAACTCTTTCTGATTTCTAACGTGTTCTATCTCATAATGATCGGTCAATAACGAAAACATGTTCACATATTTATCAGGCCATATCATTTCCTTCGTGGCCATCGGGATATGTTGTACCACCTTTTCCCTCCTTGAGGGTAACGATCCCTCCCTCGCCATTGGCAACGGCTGCTTACCCGAATCAGTAGCTGCACTTGCTGCTGCTGCTGTTCCAACGCCCGAAGCCGGCTGTTCCGCGGGAACCTGAGGGGAAACAAAAGGACAAGGTGCCTTTGCAGCATCTCGCGATTGCCGCAACTGCTTCATTATTAATTTGGCCTCTTCGGCCGTGTCCCCCGGAGCCATGGCACCCTCGTTGTTCTTGCCTAACCACGCCGCTAACTGGGCGGCCAACTCGGGAGGCATATCCCCCTCGTTCACAGGTGTAACCACCACAGGGATCGGCTGTCCCGCGTCCGGAATCGGAACCGGGGCCTCTACTGGACTGACCGGGCTCGCCGGAGGTGACTCGGGAACCGGGGCCTCACCCCCTGTCGCCCTATTCCTGGCCCTTTTACCTCTCCCGGCAGGGACTACTCCCGGCAATGCTGGTCCGATGACTTTCTTTGGCCTGCCCGTACCGTTCATTGCCGCAATATGCTTCTTCATGTTCGCCATGTCCTTCACCAGCATACGAAGCATTTGGTCGGTCCCAACCTTCTTTCCGACCCTTTTGCCAGGCATACTCTCAGGATAGTCGAACGAAGGTCCTGGATCCAAAGTTCGTAAGCACTGAAAGAGAAACACAAAAATTACAAATTCTCAAAATTGGCTCCTTGTTCCGTCCCGGGCTCACGTGCAACAAGGAGGTGCAGCTTCCAAGCACAGGAACAAGAGGATGCTTCCTTGGATTGTTGCTCCTTTTATCCTTCCTCGGGAGGGCGTGGACCCTCCTCCAATCCGCCTACGGGGCGTGGCCAACGGTGTAGGTGTCTAGGACAACCCCTCTTGGGCGGGAAAAGGCGCGCCCCGGCTACGCCGCTTCGGGCATACCAGCCGAGGCTCGCGTCCCGCCCAAAATGGTTTCCCGGGGGGATCGGGGCACCCTACCATACGTTCGGGGGGACCGAGTGGTCGCCCCTTTCCATTCTTGCAACATTTTAATTTTTTTCTTTAGACTTTCTTTAGTGTACTTACGTAAGAAATTGCAAAAGAAATCAATTGAATCCTGTCGTACACTACAAATGCTACTACAATTCCAACTGTAAACAGGAGCATTAGGACGTCCCTGTAAAGCTTCTCTAGCCATAACATCTTCTGCATTTCTAACCACAATTTTCTCTTTCTCAATAACACAACCATCCTTCACCTCATACGCTCGACCAGTGGTGTCAACTGCATGCAACAGATCGTTACTTTGAAAGTAACTCTCTTCATTAAAAAATGGCTCAGAAGTTGAAGTATGCATCCACTTCCCAGAAAACACTTTACAAAAATTACTCCTATTTATATGTCTCTTCCATTTACTTTTACTTTTGAAAACTCAAATCGCCTTATTTAAAATATTTATTCTATTAAGTATTAAAATAAATAACTTTCGTTTTGTCTCAAATGCGCGCTCAACAAAAGCCTCTATATATAGTTTTTTTTTAAGAAAAACAGATCTTTTTTTTAGAAACTTTTTCCTTTTGTAATAAATTCGCAACGACTCTGTTGTAAAACATACGCTTCCTGATTTGGCTAAATTGATTGGTCCGGGTTTTACTGTACTGACTTTCATCTTTCCTAATTCCAGTAATAGTAGTTTGTTTAACTCCAGATCTCTTTTTAGATGATGAAATCGTTTTCTCCTTCTGAACTTCAATATTTACATTTTTCCTTCCCAAAATGCTTTTGACAAACTTTTTAGTTTGCTTACCAGGAGTACTCTTCTTTGTATCCGTCCTCTCAGTCTTTGAAAATAATTCTGTACTTTTCTTCTTTAAACTGTACGTCCGTTTGTAGAGTTTCTTTTTTTCAATTCTGGTCGGCATCTTAATTTAAAATTTTGATGAGATTGTGAACCTGTAAGACACAAAAATAACAAATATTATAGTTCAGTACTACCATATACCGTACAAATTAAAACCACACATTCATTTTTTAATAAAATACACATAATAACAGAAAATATCTGAACAAAGTAGTAAATCCTGTAGTGAATTTTCCTTGTAAATTTATCACACTATATATTTGTTTAAACTTCATAGACAATTTTGAAAACATTTTTTAAAAGCATACAAACAGTACACTTTTTTCAAAAACTATCGGTCATCATAAGTGTTTTAATCTTTTTTTCTACAATCTCTTTTACACTTCATGAGAACATATCTTATCACTCTCATGAAGCACTTCATCGACGAATATATGAAGAAAACTATCATTACGAATGGTTTGCTATCACTTTTTTTTATTTATTTAAAAGTTCATAATTTAAAAGAACTTCTAACATCAGTTCATCAGAAACTTCTTCAACTTCATTGTCCTCCTCTTCTATCAGCTCTAAATATACTGAATCTAATGAAATGTCCATAAAATAGTCATTTTCATCTTCTTCCTCTCCAACAACCGCGTCTAATATTTCCTCCATTAGTTCATTTATAATTTCAAAATTCACTTCATTTTCTTCCCAAAAAAATTCCATTGTATTTTTTTCTATAAATTCTTCTTTTTCCTTTTAAAAAAATATAAAGACTAAATTATATCTTTGTCCATAAGTGTATAATTAAAAACTACCTTTACTAATTTTTAAACTACAGATAATTTTATAATCTCTAACTTATTAACTCTATAATTTGTAAGATACCACATTCCTCTTGTTTTGAAAAAGAAATTGGCAATATAACTCTAAACATTGACACTGTGTTTTTTTTAAATTAAATAATTACTGTTGATAAAAGACATTTCACTGTAAAATTTATTTTTAGATTTTCTACATATTTGAAATATTTATTACCTGTATAATAATTTTTAGAGACCCATTTCTTTTATTTCATCACTACAAAGTGAAATATAAATATATGCACTCTAAAGAAAAGAATCACACTATACAAACCATTTAATTCACTTTACAGATTACTACTTCCCACAGAGACAGTTCCATTTATATTACAACAGTATACTCACCATGTCAATGTCTTACCATATGCAAAATGTCATACTTACCATGAACAGTTATCCAAAGACAAGGGTTTCTAAACCTACAGGGAATACTTGCGCTCTGCTTTGTTGCTGACTGCCTGTCTGGCTGCTCCTGTTACAGATTGTGGTGCTATAGGGGAGGGGGGACCCTCTTAACCCCTCCGAAAAAGGTGTTGGTTTACAACACTTTGATCAAAAAAATGACCAAATCCCACGCACACACCCAATTGAATTAAAAACACTAAGTAGTGAGATTTAACAGATCACATATAACAGTCTTTAAGGAATGATATCCACTTCTTGTTAGAGCATTAATTTCATTTTATTGCTCAAGTTGTACCACGCCAGCTGACACGTGTTTCATCAGAGTACAAGTCACTCTGACTCTTCAGGGCTGGAAATAAAACAAAATATGTACAATGTACTTGGTGCCTGTACTGTGTATTCTTGTTATATATCATTACCATACAAGTAACAATAGTTTACAAGGAGGTAATTTGATGTCCAAATTATTCACATTGGCACACTTTGTACCTCACGAATGTCTCTATCATCCCCAAATACACAATAGCACAGGGGGTGGGGACGAAGAGGCAACAATACTTATATTCTGTTCTATTTAGAATATTGTTCATAAAAGGGGGTCCAACTTAGGGTTCTCATTCGGTGTCATTCTCAACCAATATCGTTAGGATTCCTCACACCACGTTTACAAGCAATGAATGTTTATACACAATGCCGTCGACAATTCGATAGATATTTCAGAAAAAGCATCTTCAATTGTGAATGTGACATGTCCATGCAGTAGAAAAGTGACTGTGTGATCGATTTGCGGCGACGTTTAATTTTTTAGCATTTATATAAATCTTCACTGGTGGCAAACATAATTGTCCATGTTTCTTTATGAGTTCATACACAAGATAAGTCCGAAATCTAACAAGATATAAATGAAAAAATAGAAAAATAATAATGATAAACATGCCTACGTGTACACAACAACAACGGGCGAAGACGGAAAAGGTAAGTGATGTGAAGAAAGGTGTTAAAGATTCCAAGTTGAATCAGACCCGGTGTCTGCACAACACGTTCTGTGGAACGACGGAGAAAAGATAGACCCAACACCGTGGTTGTATTATGTGAGAGCAAGAGAGGCTGTTCTGTATAGGACATGCATAGTCCTACCTTACTCTTTGTGATGGCGTGTGTTGTGGTTCCGATTAAAATGTATATGTAATATCAATTAGTAATTGTAGAAGGATGGGTTTCATTGTAGACAAAATATACTGCTGTCCGTGTAGTGACTTACCGCTTAACCGGTGATAATTCCAACCCGGTAAGGGTATCTTTGACTTTTTTAATGGAGGTGTAAAAGTCTCCTGCACCTTCTTTGGCATGAAGTGGAGGGACGCAGTATTGTACCCAGAAAGCAAAAAAACGTCCAGTAAGAAGAGATTTATAACGTCAGCTGTCATTTTGTACTAGACTGTAACCTCTTCATTTGTCCAACATTATTATCAAAATCACTTTTAAGAGAGTAATCAAACTGCCTTGGTTCTACTGCACATGTCCCATGCAACCATTCTATTTAGAGACTCACTATAAGATAATACTATTTGAAAGTCTGCTTTCGTTAAAAATGCCAATAGCACATTCTTCTCCTCCTTCGTTGAAAAGACAATCTCTGTATCTCCCTAGTGTCGACGTAAATTATCACCCAATCACTAGAACACACCAATTAAAAATCATTTAGTTCGCCGGCTCACCTTAAAGAAAAAACAATGTTGATCGAGTTTGAACGCCAAATCTTATTTTTAAACGGTAGCCGGGCACATCTGTGTTCTAAAAATTCCACACTATCTAAAATAGTAATATAAAGCGGCTGTTATGTATATTACGATGATTAATCTATTAGCCATTCCTTTATAAACATTGTTCAAAAAAATAATTTTCATGACACAAAGGGCATGCTTACTGTGAATTTTGCCGATATTAAAGTCCACAATATCCCTGCTAATAGTAGCTGACAAAGTATTGGATCCTGTTCGGCTTACGCAGGACCTATGAATATTTAAAACGACAGGCCTCAAAATATACACTAATCCAAGACGTCCCTGTCATGCACCATACCGCTAAATTTGCTCTATTACATTACCTTTCGTTTTTTCTGCCGCGAGTCCGGCGTCTCAGTCTGATGGCGATTTCAACAGTGGCGTGTAGTGGCGTTTCCGTGTCTGTTTTACACCTCACCCTACTTCCGGTTTCGAATTCTAACCACTAGAACGCTATGTCAACTTCCGTGTATCTCAAGGCGTAAATACGGATATGTCAGTCTGTGACGTTAGTTACAATTGTGCTGATACCGTTCCCGTAAGCGAATAATGCGCACGGGATTAATTGTACAAAAACCGGCGATAACCCCTTTGTGCCCGAAGGACAAGCTTGTAACTGATTTTTAAATAAGGTTATTTAGTAAAAACACCATTACAATTAATAAAAACCAAAACTAGTGAATGGAAAGGCAATTTATGAAGAAACGAACAATATGTCCGTGTGAGGAATGTAAATAATTCCTATCACTGTACAATGGTATTGTGAAGCACATTTGTCCACTGTCACTCGTAATGTGCAGAGTGTAGTACCACCAATCTTACGTGATCTAATGTGTATTGCTGGAGATCGATGTCATCAGAATCTATAATGCAAATGCGAGTAACTGTAAACAAAAAAACCCATGATTGCATTGTCAGTGTTAACTGTATCATATATAAGTGATACCCTATTTAAGGTTCAATATGAGACTTGTACTATCGATGAATAATCTTAGAATAAGCTTATTGTGCGAATCACCTCATTGTGTGCCCTCAGTGACAGTTTTAAGTGACATCAATATATACTTCATACATTATATTGTGTACCCATCAACTGTTATTTTACAGAGCACATTCTCTTATGGTAAGCACATGTTGCCATTGGTTACAGACATTGTGTGTCCACAGTACTGAATAAGTGATACCACAGTTAAGCATTTTAACCCAGGAAATATTGCATTTCTGAATCACAGTTCAATCCCCGTTTTACTGAATCCAAGCGCATTATCCATAGCGCCTCTGTTCGTCGTAGTTTCAGTTCCCTATTGCCCCCTCTTACGTGTTGCCCTATCATGTCCATTCCAAAAAATGAAATTTCCTTGTGGCTAGTTTGGGCAGGGTAAAGGGAAGTGTGGATTGCTGCGGGGTATCGTGGGTCCCCACTTTTTAATGCTCTTATGTGTTCTGTGACGCGTTCTCTCAAGGGTCTAATGGTACTACCCACATTTTGTTTGTTGCACTTGCATACCAGTAAATATACCACGTATCTACTCGTACAATTTAAATTTTGTCTGATTTCATAGCTTTCGTTGTTAGGTCCTTTAAAGGAATGAACCTTGTGTTGCGCCCACTTGCACATGCTGCACATGCCGCATTTGAAAAAACCCTTGGTGTGTGATGTTAACCAAGTGTTATTTTCAGGAGTTCTAGGTAATGATGGACTGAGCCTATTGCGAAGCGTCCTCCCTTTCTTAAACGTAATCATGGGCCGCACTGGTATTTCCTGTGCCAAAATGTTGTCTTGTTTTAAGATGTCCCAATGTTTATTGAGACTCTTCCTTAAATTATAGTTCATGCCATTGAATTCTGTGATCATGCGTACTGTGGACTTATTCTCTTTACTAGTGCTATTGATTTTGAGAGTCTCAGTTCTACTTATTTTCGTTATTTTTTTGGCTGCTCTTGACAGAGTGATTTTATCATACCCCCTGTTCTTAAATCTTTGTTCCATCACATTGATGCAATTCTTATATTCTTGATCATTGTTACAAGTGCGTCTAGCTCGCAGGTACTTACCATGAAGAACCACCTCATAATAAAACTCTACATTAATATTTAAAAAGTGCCTATACATAGTATATTCACAGATATGCAGGAAAATAAGCATTAAATTTAGATCCATATCATAATACCTCTCTGTAATTAAAAATGGAACACTGCCAAACATAATACAACAAGATTTTAAAAATAATGAGCAATTCACAAGTATTACTAAAACAAACCTGAAAGAATTATACTCCAATGATTTCTAAATCTCAACTCCTTGCAAAAGATCACATATCCCAAGGTCATTAAAACATAATTTGAACTGTCAATGGAGAACATCTCAAAAAACATATGTACTATAAGCAGATAGAACCACATGTGAAACATTTGAGATAAAATCATGTTCAAAACATTTACAAATTATTCTTTATTATTTTCATCCCCACCCACAGAAATTGCCAAAGCATAAAAAGAAACTCACCTGAAAAAAAGAATATATATTCTCAATATATAACTTCGACAGGTTAATCCTTACAGGAACCAAACACTCTAAAAATTGAAAAAATAAAATTGTATTAACTTATAACAAACTTATTTCCTACACAATATACAATTTTATAGCATTGAACAAGCATAAGTAATAAGATTCCCAAAATACTCTCCATTAAAAATAAATACAACATTTCTCATTTATAAAAGCATTGTGCCACAGATATGTCACTTTTCCCTATGTTAAAATTAATGCACCTACAACAGTAGGCTTTCAAAAGTAAAAGGCCAAGTCACAAAACAAAAAAAGCCTTATTAATGAAACATTGCGCCGCCACTGCGTCACTTTTACCATGGGAAAAGTGACGCACGGGTGACGCAAAGCCGTCATAAATAAGGCCCCATGTCCATAGAGAAAAACTACAGGGCCAGCATTATACACATGCAAGCAGTACACTTGCACAGAACCACAAAACACCAAGAGCCTCCATGTTAATATATATCCTTAATATAATAAACTTCTGAAAATGGATACATATTTCCGTGGCAAACTCCTTAGCAATATTTAAGTGACTAGACTCCTAGAAAATTCATCAAGTCATTATGCTCCTCTCCACTGCATAGCCAGCGACCTAATTCTGTGGAGTTCCTATGCGACCGGCAGTACTGCGCCATTTCCTTTACCACCTTGGTAAATTCAAAATGGATGTCCCTCCTGCCTTCGCAAACGAGCCAGACCACATACAACTATTTCCACAGAGAATACTTCTGTACTACGGCACCTTAACACTCTCATCTTTGAATACTTCATATCGATTATCATTTCCATATTCGTATTTCACTTGTGTGCAGCCTGTATTTCATTGCTTCAGCTGTGATTTCACGTGGGCCCTGCATTTATGTCTCTGCAATTTGGTTCCTCCTGAAGCGAATTACAATCACCTCATGAATCCGTTAATTGATCATGAACAGCTTTGTTACAACAGAGGGTTTATGGCCTTTGCAGCGATACAAGGAGTTCTGGGTCATTGGAATATATTCGCAGCGGCGCAAGATTTCCTAACAGAGAGCTACATCGAAAACCCACCGAGCTGCCCTATGATGGTAAAAGACGCTCCAATAATGACAGATCATGAATGCTCCTTTCCTCTTCTCAATTGGATGGCTGACATGTTTTCAGATAATAACAGTGATTTCTTGTTACAAGCACTTGCTGCCTATTTTGCCTACACAATGGACGGTTAACTCTTTCCTAACAGAGAACTACATCGAAAACCCACCGAGCTGCCCTCTGAAAATAAAAGAGGCTTTTAACAGATCATGAGTACTGCTTTACTCTTTACCATTGGATAGCTGACATACTTTCAAATGATAAAAGTGATTTCCTGTTACAAGCAGAAGCTACCTATTTTGCCTAAACAATGCTTCAATAACTCTTATATAAGCCATTGACGTCCTCATTTCCTTTTGCTTCCCTATATTCTTCACGTTCTTTTCCATATTTTCTTTTGAAGAACAGACCTATTGGCTTTACTAACAGTGGACATTATGATTTCGTGCTGGCTAAATTTTGGTCTTTTATATGAACTACATTTGTTTCTTCAGCTACTCGATTTTCAACTTTATTTTTTTACAGCGCAATCTCAATAATTCTATTGCATATCTTATCTAAGGTTATTTCAAACATACTCGATGCAAAACTCGCTAATATATGCTACATGTGCCCTAATTAATGTGTAAATTTTAAACGAGTTTTTTATAACTGTAAACGCCATTTCGCATCTCAACTGCTTATTTCCGCCTCACATGCTGTATTTCAAATGCAATACTGCAACCTTCAAAAGATATCTCAATACAGTAGTTCTCCTCAATAGTGATTTGCACAGCATCCAACAGATTACATACATGCACCTCTCGCCATTTTGTCGCTTTTGGCGCCTTTTTTTTCCCCTCACATACATGCACCTCTCGCCATTTTGTCGCTTTTGGCGCCTTTTTTTCCCCTCACATACATGCACCTCTCGCCATTTTGTCGCTTTTCGCGCCTTTTGTTCCCCTCACACAGTAACATAACACAAACTTGATAGTGCTTCGCATGTAGACAGCTGATTGATAAAGTAATGATGTATAACAACTTGCATTTTCATATATCTTTCCGAAACTAAAAGACCAGAGACCTTCTTCCACTTATTAAAATATAATATACTTCCTTATAAGAGTGTACAATGTTTTTTTCCAACTATATTCATTTTTCTTCAACTATAGCGTTTGTATTCCACGTACTACTGACAATACCAATTACTGTGCTTTTTGCAATTTCTGTACTCATATTACATAATGATTTGCCTTTAAAACAGTACATTTCTAAATAAACATTTCAAATATTCATAGTTTCTCTTTTAATCCATAATCTCAACTGAAATGATTTCATATTGAAAAATTATTCATGGGTTCCACATAACCTTAACTGTAGACACTGAGGACCTTATTTATGAAGACCTTCCGCCGCCGGTGCCTCATTTTTTAAAATGAGAAAAAGTGACGCACCGGTGGCGCAAGGTCTTCATAACTAAAGTCCTGAATGTTTTCTTTTCTCGACCTCACTTACTGATACTAGAACCTACAAGCCAATTACGGCCCGTGAACTCTTTCTTAGTAGGTCGCACACCGTACAGACAGTTATACCACTGTTAATTTTTTTTTTTACTGTTACCAAGCACCCCCACAGTTCCGCTTCAATCAGAGTTAATCACTGCTCCCATGCTTCTACAGGCCAGACGCTATGTCGTATTTCTCTCCTTATCACCCTTTCATCTCCACAATAACAAACAGTTCTCCGCCAGCCACCAGAGAACAGACTCAGATGCAGAGGCACCAAAGAGTGAAATACGACATACCCTCTGCTCTGAGAAAGCAACCAAGCGGTAATTGTGAAACAAAACATTCAGTAGCGCTTTAAAAATACAAATGCAATTATATATTTATTTTTTTGAAAACGTTCCAATCACTTTGATAGGACTATCTGTGTGTGCCTCCACAGCAAACTTCCTCAGCCCGGATTGAAGGCAAACACACAGACAATAAGATAACACAGGGCAATGAAGATGCAAAACAGAAGGGACATGAAGATGGAGTCAAACAGCAGAACTGAGAGAGATATTTTTATGCTCCGTTTCCAACCTCAATGTACGAACACATTTACTACACAAATCTCTATACAACCTCATGGTCAAAACTTTTCATTTTATTTCACTCGACCACCTCCCTCACCCCACCAGTGCAAACGACGACCAGAAACCGCACTATAATTTTGACGTCTAACAGAAACTTTGTGAATACCTTAATCATTACCACTTTAGCCCCCTTCCCCAACCCTCTCGCCCCACCCCCACCAGTGCAGGCCACGGCCACCAACCAGCCTGAAATTTTGTCGACTGACAAAAAGTTTACGAATTCATTAACCATTACCATTTTTTCACAACGATATCACTAGTAATTTACCATTTCTCTCTCTTTCTGCATTATCTGTGTCTCTGCTAATATTATTTCTTCATATCCTCAACAACTTCTCTCATTATATATAAACGCTTCAAAATTTCAAAATTAATTACTCTATATTAAAAATATTTTTTACTGCGTATTTAACATTTAAATGGAAGAAATTACTTTTAGAAATACAACACATTATGACAGCCATAAATTAGTTTTTACATGGAAAATCAATCATTGTTTCTGATTAAACTATATTATACGGTACATGGCAAAACAAACAGTTACGCACTTACCTTTACCAATGCTTTTGAACGATGTAGAACAGTGAAAGTCACAAAACAGATATTCGTTAGCGAAACTCTGAATATTGCTTCTATCACTGCAACCAAAATTCAATGGCACAGATATCCAGTCAATACACACTCATATAACTCTCTTCAACCAATCACATTTCCTGACGCAAAATTGTAAAATCAAATTTACATTTCAATTGGTTGTCCTTCACAATATTTTCAGACTCACGTGAGAGACACCCATCACCAACTGCCATCTCCGGCTGTTTCCATGGTAACACCTCATTCTGCACCTTGCTGAAGGCACAGGTCAAAAGTTCATGTCTCAACGTTCTACAACAAACTAAGAAGACTGTTTTCCCTCCAGAAACACCTGCCAATACACAGCTCTGTTACATGTCTTTTTTTTCACACCCAATAATACTTTTCGTTTAACATAAACATTAACATGCAACGTACTCTTCAATCTCCACTTATTATAATCAACCAATCATTTTTATTTTATTAATTTAGAATTTCAACTTCTAACTACCATTCCACTTCCAGAACCGATCGGAGGACGACTACAAATCCATTGAAAATGAAGGTCTGGCTAATAGGACACAGTTATATTCACTGGAGTGAAAAATATGCAGTAAGCAGACGAATTTGCAACCTTGGCTTACCAAATGTACACATAACATGGATTGCCAAAAGAGGATTGAAATGTCACCAATTGATTCCATTGGTGAAAACTTTTATGCATCTCCCAGAACCAGACCTTATAATTGTGCACTGTGGTGGGAACGATCTAGGCACAATCACTGGGGTAGGTCTGGAAATGCTTCTAAAAGACACCTTTCGACAATTGATGACACTTCTTCCTCGATCTGCCTTGGTATATTCCAATATATGCCAAAGACAGAAATGGAATTGGTCCAATCAACATTGTGCACAATTTGAGAAAGCAAGGAGACATGTAAATAAATCTGTTTCTGCGTTCCTCAGAGATTATAGCATGGGTTCTATTTACCACAACAACTTGCGATACCACATGCAAGACGTCTATAGGAGAGACGGTGTTCATTTCACGAATGAGGGAAACATAATCTTCCTCTGCAACATCAGGCTCTGCATCGGTACTTACTTATAAATGCAGAAAACACTCAATTAACACAAGGGCTCTTTTCAGAGCCACATTATATCTAAGCACTCAAACTTCTGATTTATCTCCATTTTCCACTCTTGTAAATAGGTGTGCGCGACCGGGTGCGCGCACCCCGTATTTTTTTTCCCCCAAAAAATATATCTTTTCGCGTTTAAGGGCCTTACTACACACCCCGAGAAAACCTACGCAGCAAGACAGTCTCTACCTTCTTCCCTTTCCATGTTTCAACGCTTTGAAATGAACAATATATTTACTCGCAGTGACAAAATGGCGGACAAAACTTTCTGATTTCCTTTGAATCGAACGTTAACAGACGTCACGCAGCAAAAAAAAATTCCGCTCGCGCGCAGCCGCTTGGTGCGCGCACGAGTGCGCGCCTATAGATATGTAATTGACTTTAACTTTAATTTTCTCAACAACTACTGAACGGATTTACACCATTCCAAAAAAAGCGTAATCTGCGAACAGGACTCTACAATTTTGCCAAATTTCTTATAAATCCATTCAGCCGTTCGACCTGTAGCCGAGTATAAAGGTCCTATGGAAAATAACATGGAGAAAACCCGTTTTGGGACCCCCCTTATATCTCAGCCCCTACTTCACCAATCCCCCCCAAACTTTCAGGAAAGGAGCGCAGTGGACCGAGCCATCTTCTTTGAGAAATTCACAAAGATTCATCCACCAGGGCCAAAGTTATTTCAAATAGAATGTTGAGGATTTCCTATGGAAAACAATCCTAACTATAACTACCTACTGGCGACCGCCAGTAGGTAATATATATATATATATATATATATATATATATATATATATATATATATATATATATATATATATATATATATATATATATATATATATATATATTCACTGAAAAAACCATTGGTTATAGACCAAATATAGTTAGGTATTAGCCTTTTCAAAACCTTAATTTACTCGCACAAAACCATTGAAATTCCATATATAGTTAGTTGCAATAACTATATATCGCGCACCCGCAATCCACTGCTGATGATGTCACATATTACATCATTCATGACATGGTTAGTGACATCACTGATGACATCACTGATGACACCTCAAATGACATCACTGATGACATCTCAAATGACATCACTGATGACATCACTGATGACAACATCCAGTGACTGTATGTTTCTGTAAAGTTAAAATATGTCTTACATATTGAAGAATGAGTGGATGTATAAGTGTCTAAATGAAGGATTTAGTAGGTGCATGACTGACTGTATGAGAGAATGATTAAATGTGTCTCACTGAGTGCATGGGTTAGTGACTAAACTGTCTTAATTTGTGCATCCTTATATCTGTTGTTCTGTAAACTGCAGCATGTGTTGATCAGTAGCTATATGAGTAACTATATGGGTTATTGATTGGTTGCCCAAGTATTTGTATGGGAGAGTGAGTGTGTGTGTGGGGGTGGCTGGGAGGTGTGTGACTCTGTGCATAGATGTGTGAGCAGTTGATTCACTAGATGTATGGGTTCAAAAGTGCATGTGGAAACAGCTGTATGGGCGGTTGACTGTCTCCATGAGTGTATTGGTGAGTGATTGGATTTCTTAGTGCTGCATGTCAAAGTAAGTACATATGTAAAACACAGTACATGTAAGAGTTGACATATATAAATAACTGTGCATAAGAGCCAGTGAATGTGTGAGTGGCTGTATGGATCATTGTGAACTTGTGTCAGTGATTGTATAAGAGAGTAAATATGTGTTAGTATATGTTTGATTAAGTAAGGTGTGTATAACTGTATAGTTGAGGAAATGGAGGTGTGATTGATTCTTTGCATGACTGACTAGGTGTGTGAGTAACTCCATGGATGAGTGACAGTCTGTGAGTGTCTGTTTACACTGATTGTATCTAAGGTTATATTAGAGTCTGAAGAGGTTCATGGTATTATCACATGAATGATATCATCAGTGATATGACATCATTTGAGATGTCATCAGTGATGTCATTTGAGATGTCATCAGTGATGTCATCAGTGATGTCACTAACCATGTCATGAATGATGTAATATGTGACATCATCAGCAGTGGATTGCGGGTGCGCGATATATAGTTATTGCAACTAACTATATATGGAATTTCAATGGTTTTGTGCGAGTAAATTAGGGTTTTGAAAAGGCTAATCCCTAACTATATATGGTCTATAACCAATGGTTTTTTCAGTAAATTTTCAAGGTTTTGTAAATGCAAATTCCTAACTATATATGGCCTAAAACCTATGGTTTTTTCTGTGAATTTCAATGTTTTTTTAATACCAAATATCAAATGCTGTCAAATGTCAAGTACATGATAGGTAAAAACATTTTCGTGTTTATGCACGCTGATGTGCTTTGAATGCTGCCCCCCCTCCCCCCCCCTCTTTTCTCTTAGCAGTACTCTCTCTTTGCAGATAGTGAAGGGTAGTTAACGCAGGCCTTTGCCCCCGTTGTAATCCGTCGTGCCTGCTTCTCTCTCTATTTGATTGATTGCTATCCAACCATTTACTGTTTTAGAATTGGTTCTCTTTGGTTCATTCTGTATTTACAAACAAGCACAGAGTCGCAATACTCTGTTTAGTCTTTGCAAATAGTGAAAAATAGTAAAAAAAAACAAAAGGAATCGAGCAAAATCAGTAGGCCACTAATGTGATCTGTTTTTGACCTCGCTAAAATAGAAACATTAAGAACAACCCCTCATGAGAAATACGAAACTAGTAAGATGAACTTAGCTCCACACCATGATGGCTGCAAGACAGCTCGACTCCGCCGCCCACCCCACCCCACCCAAAATAACGAAAAACCCAATGCAAATATTATAAATATATACAACACACCAGCAAAGTAACAGGGTAAAACATTTTATTAAATAACTATTTACATAACTATTTTATACTTTTTGTTGCCCGATCCGGCTAGCTCAATCGATCGAGCATGAAACTCATGCACTCTGATAGCAAGCGTTGCTGCTGATGCTTTGCAGACCAAAACTGGTTTTCAGTTTGTACATTCTTCTAGATTTTTCCATCCAAGGCTGGTTGAGTTTGTAGAACGATGGCTTCAGATTTTCAACATACGGTGTGGTGGCGCGGATTGGGAGGGGGCGCTTGGCTCCTGCCCCCTCCCCAAGTAAGATTTTCATACGTGAGTGTACGTTCATGGTTTTGGTCCCTGAGTTGCTTCGATGTCACTGCCATGCTCAAATGGCATAAGTTCTGGATGTTGGGTGCCATAGTTCAGAGTTCTGAGCAGCGCTTGTAACACTGTCTGAATCTTATTTGCACCTACTGCAGCTTCACTATTCTCAAAGTAAGTGAGGGCCATTTGTGGACCTGACTGCATTTGAAAACAATGTGATATGGTACCTCCCTAAACCGCTTGACGGAGGCCCCCGAGGGGCGGTGTGATGGCACGGACTCGGAGAAGACGCTTGGCTCCGACCCCCTCCCCAAGTCTTATAGCACTGGTGTAGCCTGAGATCGCCCCCGACATAGGCGGCCGGCTCCCGGGGTCCGGCGGAACTTTTTGCCTTTTGATGACTCTTCCATTCTGGACCTTGTCCCACAATCCGTTTGACCTGAAGACACGCTGTAGTGGGGTGCCCCTTTACCGTTTCAGTTGCCATTCTGCCCGCTTTTGCTACACTGTGCCTCTTCCGCCATTCAGCTGTTTACCGCCCGCTCTTGCGACTACAGCGTCTCGCTCACCATGTAGTTGAGTTGCTCCCGCTCTTGCGATGCAACAATAGGCGGCTGCCACAGGACTCTCAAAATGGCGGCCGGCTCTTCAGATTTGGGCGTGGTCCACTAAAATGGCCCTGGGACACCTTGGAACTCGGACGCTTGCCTGATAGGGCTTGGGTCCCATTCTCGAAAGCGTCCCCTCAGCCTTGAAGATTCTACAAAAGTCTTGGGGGCCCCCGACTCCCGCAGGCTTCTGGTGGGGAGCGGCTGCCATGATTGCTCGTGGAATGGCCACGACTGAGCTACGAGATGGTGGTGCTCTCATGCTGACGCCAGCTTCAGTCTGAAACATCCAGAAACACTGTAGACTACCGATTCGATCAGTTCCGGTAGCGCCCCAACATGACCCGGTAGAGAAGAACTTGCCCTCCCCTCTTTGACTGATGGTTCTTGTTGCCTGTCCCTTCTGTTGTCATTTAACAGAACTTTTTAGAAAGCTGAAAGGGGTTGTGTTCCGAACGCTGGTTGGTGGAGACATTTTGACTATATTCTGGACCTACGTTGTCGCGTAATGCGTTATATGACACGCCGCGTTAGCGCACCCGGAAGTGCTCCGGTGCGCGAAGCTCAGCTTCCCGGAAGTGATCCGGGGCGCGGCGCGCAGCGCGTAACGTAAGCATAACAGGTCATGTGACTTATTAATAAAACTTTTCATTGGTTCATTTTACTTTTGTTATTTTAATGATGAAAAGCTTGGTCATATGACCTAAAAATTACGCTTTTTATGGGTTTCGAACATTATTTTTTCTTAAACATATATGTTATAATGTTCCAGGCTAATGTACTTTCCCGGAAAATGTACAACTGTCCTGCAAGTAAAATATATTCCTTTTTCGAGAAAAAGGGCGTTTCTTCGTCCCATGACGGAGCCGTTGAGTAAAAGAGGCTCGGCCTGCTGTCTTAGTCGCCGATACGCCTGATTATCAGATTCTTATCGATCACTTTATGTTGCAGGAGTGGAAAACACAACTGCCCTTGACCATTTATCTTTACTGCGTTCCTGCGTATTATACCTTTTATCCGTCATGTAATTGGACTGCTTTATTTCACTTGCCTTTTACTGATTCGAAAACAGTGACTAAAATTAAAAACTTTACCAATGTAAATACTACTACCATGTTTTGTTTTAAAAACCTTTATTGTGAAAATGTCAGTATACAAATACTGGCCTATAACCACGTGGGCCGGCCACGGAGCAAACTGAAATCGTATATGATGAGGAGACATTTACATTGTAGAGGAACGTAACGAGCGGGCCATTAGGTTGCAAGAACTAAGGTGTCTAACAGTTGCGGAATCGGTGGATGTACATTTTGTAATTAAAATACGACAGGGCCACTTACAATAAAATTATCTAGATATACATTTGCGGGCAAGTACCATGGGTGACGTTAATTCGAACTTTCAATAGTACAGTAATCAATAACACATCAGAACTTAATATCAATAGGGATGTCGAAATATTCAATCAATTCTCGTCCCCGCCCGCCATGAGCATCAAAACTGCATTCATATCTCGTGATATCAAGGTTGTTCAACCAGTACACAACAAGGAGTTACGAGTCCCATTTATACCGCGCCATTTTGGGCGAGGCCGGGCAGGTCCAAGATATAGTCAAAATGTTTCCACCAACCATCGGCCAGACCAGAACCCCTTTCGGCCCTTTATGCTACAAGATGGTGTCTTCCATTCAGAAAATATTGTTGGCAGCATTTTGAAAGGAAAGATAAACAGCCGTTCTCCTAGTGAGTCTCACATTGTTACATTTAGGAAGAATGTTGAAGAGTAGTATGTTGAAAATCTGAAGCCATTCTTCTACAAACTCTCAACCAGCCTTGGATGGAAAAAAAAATCCTGAAGAATGTACAAACTGAAAACCAATTTTTGTCTGTATAGCATCAACAGCAACGCTTGACTCAGCTTTGTGTGAAGCCTCCATTTTGATTCAATCAATAACGTCCCCCTGCACACATTCAGGGACCTGGTCGTGTCTTCAGGTCAAACGGATTGTGGGACAAGATACAGAAAGGAAAAGGAAAAAAGTTCCGCCAGACCCCGGGAGCCGGCCGCCTATGTCATGGGCGATCTTTGGCCACACCAGGGCGATAGTGAAGCTGCAGCAGGTGCAAATAAGCTTCAGACAGTGTTACAAGCACTGCTCAGAACTCTCAACTATGACACCACCTCGGTGCCATCCGGATCTTGGCGCCTTGTGCTGGTTCTGGCCTATTCACACATCGGTCCACTACTGACATCACCTCATAAGCCAACGGGGCACCCCACGCTGACTTTTGGCGCAGCATTGTAGGATGGCCACACCAGTGCAGCAACTTGCTGGACACCACCTCGGTGCCATCCGGATCTCGGCGCGTTCGAGTCACTGTACCGCAAGAGTGACCGCAACTCAGCTGGACACGCCGTCTTTCGGCGCAGCATTGTAGGATGGCCACACCAGTGCGGCAACTTGCTGGACACCACCTCGGTGCCATCCAGATCTCGGCGCACTGTGCTGCCTTCGGCCTACTGTAGCCGCAAGTGCGGACGCAACTCAGTTGGACGGCGAGTGAAACGCTAAGGGGCGCCCCACTGCAGCCGAGGAGCCTCCATCTTGGGGGAGACGCACAGCCCCCACTGACTGACGCGACCTCACAGGCCAACGGGGCGTCCCACGCCGACTTTCGGCGCAGCATATCTAGGATAGCCATACCAGTGCAGCAACTTGCTGGACACCACCTCGGTGCCATCTGGATCTCGGCGCGTTGTGCTGCCTTCGGCCTATTCACACATCGGTCCGCTACTGACGCCGCCTCACGTGCCAACGGATTTTCTACGCTTTTTATAGCCCTATGCCACATAACAGGTCATGTGACTTGTTTATAAAACTTTTCATTGGTTCATTTTACTTTTGGTTTCCTAATGATGGAAGGCTTGGTCATATGACCTAAAAATAACACTTTTCATTGGTTTAGAACATTTTTTTTTCCCAATCGATGAAAGCCCCACCTTGTTTCTGGATGTTTCAGACTGAAGCTGGCGTCAGCATGAAAGCACCACCATCTCGTGGCTCCGTCGTGGTCATTCCGCGAGCAATCATGGCAGCCGCTCCCCACCGGAAGCCTGCAGGAGTCGAGGGCCCCCAAGACTTTTGTAGAATCTTCACGGCTGAGGGGACGCTTTCGAGAATGGGATCCAAGACCTAGCAGACAAGCGTCCGAGTTCCAAGGTGTCCCAGGGCCATTTTAGTGGACCAGGCCCAAAAGGGAAAGAGCCTGCCGCCATTATGAGAGTCCTGTGGCAGCCGCCTATCACTGAACCGCAAGAGTAGGCGCACCTCAGCTGAATGGCGGATTTTGGCACAGTGTACCAAAAGCGGGCGGAATGGCAACTGAAACGGTAAAGGGGCGCCCCATTACAGCACACGAGCCGCCACCTGGGGAGGCCCGTTCACGCCGCCTCTCCACCCCCCCCGGGACGCCCCACGCCGTTTTTCGGAGCAGCATTGTAGGATGCCAAAACCAGTGCGGCAACTTACTGGACATCACCTGGGTGGCATCCACATCTCAGCACGTTCTGCTGCCTTGGGACTATTCGCACAACAGACCGCTACTGACGAGGCCTCCCCGCGCAACCCCCGGGACGCCCCACGCCATTTTTCGGAGCTGCATTGTAGGATACCAAAAACCAGTGCGGCACCCAGGTAACATCACCTGGGTGCCGTCCAGAACTCAGCACGTTGTGCTGCCTTGGGACTATTCGCACAAAACACAGCTACTGACCATTGTTGCTTCTTTTTTCAAAAATTTTTTACATGTATTTACTGTTTTTGTTGCGTTCTATATATTTATAAGTTATTAAAGTGTTATAATCCTACTACTTTGTTGGAGTATATTTTTAATGTGACACATAATTGTAAAAACTTTGATGTACAAAGAGGCATCCCTGGAATCTTCCGCTTCAGGCTCGGACCCACACACCCTCACAGTGAGAATCCCCTCCCCAAGCACAATACAGGATGGTTATCAGATAGTAGGAACCCGTTTGGTGTGACGGATCTCATGGGGTGGGGGCCTTCATCTACTGTAATTCCTTTGAAGAGGGATGATTCTCATACATGCCAACATTTCAGAAGAACAAAGTGGGAGATTAATTTTTAAAAAATCGGGAGAATGGGGCCTTGAATCGGGTTATTGTCATGTGTGGGCTTTGGAAGTGTGCTGCTGCAGGATCGGACATTTCAAACTCAAATGCACGTTCTTTTTCTTACCTTTCCGAAGCATGGAGCGCAATAGCAGGCAGAGAAAGGGTGATGCAAGTGTTGAACACTGCCTGGCCTGGCAAGTTGCTGGCAGTGCCCCCCCGCCCGCTCCTGAAACAGGGCACACACACCGCCGCCCCGAGTACTTCACAGATCTTTAAAAGACCATGCGCTTGTTAATGAGGCTTAAATGGTTTATCACCCCTTCTAGAGCCCCTGCATCGGCCCTCTGACGTTTCCTGGAAGAATTAGCACGTAACACAATACCAAGCCCTGTCAGCTGAAACCCCCGAGGAATCGGGTTTTCGCTTGCAGGAATCGGGAGGCGGGAGACTAGCACTGAAAGGTAGTCTCACGCCTGAATCGGGAGGGTTGGCATGTCTGGATTCTCTACAGCTGGGGCCATAAACTACATCCGCAGGGCTAGGTGATAGCCTGGGACCGGCCTGGACAATCGGACACAGAGGAAGAGGAGTGTCAGAGGGTGCGGTAGTGAATAGGGTGAAAGGGAGGTGTCGGGCGGGCACAGGGTGTGATTCTCAGAGAAGAACAGCGCAGATGGGGGGAGGTTTATGGCCCATGCATGAGAGAGAGAGCGGGAGTGACCAGTGCGTGGGGGAGATGCTTGCGAGGGTGGGGAGCCATGCTGAGAATCGACGGCGTGCAGAGAGTGGGTCTGGTCAAGGCATCTAAAATGGCTGCCGTGCACGACAAAATTGTGGCATTGGAAAAAAGGCAAGATGGCGCAGACAATGTTTATCAATAAGGATTAATTTATAACAAAAAATTTTATCACAGTGACAAATTGGCGGTCAACACTTCCTGATTTCCATCGAATCGAACGTTAACAGACGTCACGCAGCAAAAAAAATAAAACGCTCACGCATAGCCGCTGGAAGACATGTATCAACATATATGAGCCTCCTCAGCCACCCTCAGAAAACATAAGGGATCAGGATACGTCTCCCGTACCCCCTTATACCTAGTAATTTAATGAAATCGAAACACAAAATGGCGAATTCCCGTTTCGCTACCAGTTTGCGGCCCGGTTCGCGATCCGGGAATCGCTTCTACCGTGAAAAATCATTTTTTTTTTATTTTCCCCACGGGACCCTTTAATAACCCCAACATCATTCCTAGGGGGTCAAGAGGGGTCTACCTTGCCCCCTTTCATTAAATTCCCCCTTCGTTTTTCACCTCTTCTTGTCTCTCGATCCTACCGAGAGACAAGATGGCGGCCGCTACGGACTGTTTAGAATGTTGACAGATACCGGAGAGCCAATCAGCTTCGCTACGCAAAGCTCCGTTACGCGAAAAGTAAGCGAACCGGAGCGCTACCCGGAGCGCTGTCACAGATATATATCTTTTTTTGAACGTTAATTTCTCAAAATCCACTGAAGCACATATATTGAGACCTAGCAAAGGCACATCGGGCTAACAGTCCCTACAATTTTGGCAAGTTTCGTGCAAATCCATTCAGCCGTTCGAGCTAAAAGTGAGGCCAACCGCCCTATGGAAATTAACATGGGAAAAACGCGTTTTAGGACCCCCCTTTTTTCTCGGCCCCCCCTTGACGAAACCCCCCCAAATTTTCAAGGGCTGCTCAGAAACAAAATGTGCCATTTTCCTGAAAATTTCAGCCGATTCCGTCCACAAACGCCAAAGTTATTAGACATAGAATTTTCAAAAGTTCCATAGAGAAAAAATCCTAACTATATATACCTACTGGCAACCGCCAGTAGGTAATATCTATATATATATATATATATATATATATATATATATATATATATATATATATATATATATATATATATATATATATATATATATATATATATATATATATATATATATATATATATATTCAATGAAAAAACCATTGGTTTTAGGCCATATATAGTTAGGGATTTGCATTTACAAAACCTTATTTTACTCGCATAAAACCATTGAAATTCCATATATAGTGATAAGCGCTAACTATATATCGCGCACCCGCAATCCACTGCTGATGATGTCACATATTACATCATTCATGACATGGTTAGTGACATCACTGATGACATCACTGATGACATCTCAAATGACATCATCCAGTAACTGTATGTTTCTGTAAAGTTAAAATATCTCTTACATATTGAAGAATGAGTGGATATATAAGTGTCTGGATGAAGGATTTAGTAGGTGCATGACTGACTATATGAGTGAGTGATTAAATGTGTCTCACTGAGTGCATGGGTTAATGACTAAACTGTCTCAATTTGTGCATCATTATGTCTGTTGTTCTGTAAACTGTTCCATGTGTTGATAAGTAGCTATATGAGTAACTATATGGGTTATTGATTGGTTGCCCAAGTATTTGTATGGGATACTGAGTGAGTGTGTGTGGGTAGCTGGGAGGTGTGTGACTCTGTGCATAGATGTGTGAGCAGTTGATTCACTAGATGTATGGTTTAAAAAGTGCATGTGGAAACAGCTGTATGGGCGGTTGACTATCTGCATGAGTGTATTGGTGAGTGAATGGATATCTCAGTGCTACATGTCAAAGTAAGTACATATGTAAAACACAGTACATGTGAGAGTTGACATATATAAATAACTGTGCATAAGAGCCAGTGAATGTGTGAGTGGCTGTATGGATCATTGTGAACTTGTATCAGGGATTGTATAAGAGAGTAAATATGTGTTAGTATGTGTTTGAATAAGTAAAGTTTGTATAACTGTATATTTGAGGAAATGGAGGTGTGATTGATTCTTTGCATGACTGACTAGGTGTGTGAGTAACTCCATGGATGAGTGACAGTCTGTGAGTGTCTGTTTACACTGATTGTATCTAAGGTTATATTAGAGTCTGAAGAGGTTCATCGTATTATCACATGAATGATATCATCAGTGATGTTATCAGTCATGTCAAATGAGATGTTTTCAGTGATGTCATCAGTGATGTCATTTGAGATGTCATCAGTGATGTCATCAGTGATGTCACTAACCATGTCATGAATGATGTAATATGTGACATCATCAGCAGTGGATTGTGGGTGCGCGATATATAGTTAGCGCTTATAACTATATATGGAATTTCAATGGTTTTATGCGAGTAAAATAAGGTTTTGTAAATGCAAATTCCTAACTATATATGGCCTAAAACCAATGGTTTTTTCATTGAATTTTCAAGGTTTTGTAAATGCAAATTCCTAACTATATATCCACTATAACCTATGGTTTTTTCTGTGAATTTCATTGGTTTTTTAATAGCAAATATGAAAAGCTTAAAAATGTCAAGTACGTGATAAATAAAAACATTTTCGTATTTATGCACGCTGATGTGCTTTGAACGCTGCACCCCCCCCCCCCTCTTTTGTCTTAGTAGTACTCTCTCTTTGCAGATACTGAAGGGTAGTTAACGCAGGCCTTTACCCCCGTTGTAATCCGTCGTGGCTGCTTGTCTCTCCATTTGATTGATTGTTGTCCAAGCATTTACTGTTTTACAATTGGTTCTCTTTGGATCATTCTCTATTTACAAACAAGCACAAAGTCGCAATACTCTGTTTAGTCTTTGCAGATAGTGAAAAATCGTGTAAAAAAAATAAAAGTAATCGAGCAAAATCAGTAGGCCACTAATTGGATCTCTTTTTGACCTCGCTAAAATAGAAATATTAGGAACAACCCTTCATGAGAAATACGAAAATAGTGAGATGAACTGAGCTCCACACCATGAGGGCTGCAAGACAGCTCGGCTCCGTCACCCACCCCGCCCAAAATAACGACAAACCCTATGCAAATATTAAAAATATAGACAACACACCAGCAAAGAAACAGGGTAAAACATTTTATTAAAAAACTATTTACATAACGTTGGTTTATAAGATGATGTCAGTAGTGGACCGATGTGTGAATAGATCGAAAGCAGCACAAGGCTCCAAGATCCGTATGGCAAGCTCCTGGATGTTGGGTGCCATAGTTTAGAGTTCTGAATTTGAGCCTTTTTTAATGTCTGTGCTTTGTTGAATCAAATTTGCGGCTTGACACAAAGCTGACTCAAGCGTTGCTACTGATGCTATGCAGACCAAAACTGGTTTTCAGTTTGTACATTTTTCTAGATTTTTAATCCAAGTTTGGTTGACTTTGTAGAACGATGGCTTCAAATTTTCAACATACGGTGTGGTGGCGCTGACTGGGAGGGGGCGCTTCGCTCCTGCCCCCTCCCCAAGTAAGATTTTCATACGTGAAAGTACGTTAATGGTTTTGGTCCCTGAGATGCTTCGATGTCACTGCCATTCTCAAATAGCATAAGTTCTGGATGTTGGGTGCCATAGTTAAGAGTTCTGAGCAGCGCTTGTAACACTGTCTGAAGCTTATTTCCACCTACTGCAGCTTCACTATTCTCAAAGTAAGTGAGTGTCGTTTGTGGACCTGACAGCATTAGAAAAGAATGTGATATGTTACCTTCCTAAACAGCTTGACGGAGGCCCCTGAGGGGCGGTGTGACGCTTGGCTCCGACACCCTCCCCAAGTCTTATAGCACTGGTGTAGCCTGAGATCGCCCCCGACATAGGCGGCCGGCTCCCGGGATCCGGCGGAACTTTTTGCCTTTTGATGACTCTTCAATTCTGAACCTTGTCCCATCTAGCTGAGTTGCGCCCACTCTTGCGGCTACAGCGTCTTGCCCACCATCCAGCTGAATTACGCCCACTCTTGCGGTGCAGCGATAGGCGGCTGCCACAGGACTCTCAAAATGGTGGCCGGCTCTTCAGATTTGGGCGTGGTCCACTAAAATGGCCCTGGGACACCTTTGAACTCGGACGCTTCCCTGATAGGGCTTGGGTCCCATTCTCGAAAAGCCTCTCCTCAGCCGTGAAGATTCTACACAAGTCTTGGGGGCCTCCGACTCCCGCAGGCTTCTGGTGGGGAGCGGCTGCCATGATTGCTCGTGGAATGGCCACGACGGAGCTACGAGATGGTAGTGGTCTCATGCTGACGCCAGCTTTAGTCTGAAACATCCAGAAACACTGTAGACTACCAATTCGATCAGTTCCGGTAGCGCCCCAACATGACCCGGAAGAGAAGAACTTGCCCTCCCCTCTTTGACTGATGGTTCTTGTTGCCTGTCCCCTCTGTTGTCATTTAACAGAACTTTTTGGACTGCTGAAAGGAGTTGTGTTCCGAACGCTGGTTGGTGGAGACATTTTGACTATATTCTTGACCTACGTTGTCGCGTAATGCGTTATATCACACGCCGCAATACCGCACCCGGAAGTGATCCGAGGCGCAGCGCGCAGCGCGTAACGTCAGCATAACAGGACATGTGACTTGTTAATAAAACTTTTCATTGATTCATTTTACTTTTGTTAATTTAATGATGAAAAGCTTGGTCATATGACCTAAAAATTACGCTTTTTACTGTTTTCGAACAATATTTTTTTTCAAACATATGTTATAATATTCCAGGCTAATGTACTTTCCCGGAAAATTTACAACTATCTTGTAAGTAAAATATATTCCTTTTTCGAGAAAAAGGGAGTTTCTTCCTTTCATGACGGAGCCGTTGAGTAAAAGAGATTCGGCCTGCTATCTTAGTCGCCGATACGCCTGATTATCAGATTCTTATCGATCACTTTATATTGCAGACATGAAAAACACAACTGCCCTTAAGCATTTATCTTTACTGCGTTCCTACATATTATACCTTTTATCCGTCATGTAATTGGACTGCTTTATTTCACTTGCCTTTACTGATTCGAAAACAGTGACTAAAAGTAAAAACTTTACCAATGTAAATACTACTACCGTGTTTCTGTTTTAAAAACCTTTATTGTGAAAATGTCAGTATACAATACGGGCCTATAACCACGTGGGCCGGCCACGGAGCAAACTGTATTCGTATATGATGAGGAGACATTTACACTGTAGAGGAACGTAACGAGCGGGCCATTAGGTTGCAAGAACAAAGGTGTCTAACAGTTGCGGAATCGGTGGACGTACATTTTGTAATTAAAATACGACACGGCCACTTACAATAACATTTTCTAGATATACATTTGCGGGCAAGGAGTTACGAGTCCCATTTATACCGGCGCCATTTTGGGCGAGGCCGGGCAGGTCCAAGATATAGTCAAAATGTCTCCACCAACCATCGGCCAGACCAGAACCCCTTTCGTCCCTTTATGCTACAAGATGGTGTCTTCCATTCAGAAAATATTGTTGGCAGCATTTTGAAAGGAAACAGAAACAGCCATTGTCCTAGTGAGTTTCACATTGTTACATTTAGGAAGAATGTTGAAGAGTAGTATGTGGAAAATCTGAAGCCATTTTTCTACAAACTCTCAATCAGACTTGGATGGATAAAAAAATCCTGAAGAATGTACAAACTGAAAACCAATTTTTGTCTGTATAGCATCAACAGTAACGCTTGAGTCAGCTTTGTGTCAAGCCGCCATTTTCATTCAATCAATAGCGTCCCCCTGCACACATTCAGGGACCTGGTCGTGTCTTCAGATGAAACGGATTGTAGGAAAAGAAGCAGAAAGGAAAAGGCAAAAAGTTCCGCCGGACCTCGAGAGCCGGCCGCCTATGTCATGTGCCACCTTTGGCCACACCAGGGCAATAGTGAAGATGCAGCAGGTGCAAATAAGCTTCAGACAGTCTTACAAGCACTGCTCAGAAATCTCAACTGAGGCACTCAACATCCAGGACTTGCCATTCGGATCTTGGCGCCTTGTGCTGGTTCCGACCTATTCACACATCAGTCCACTACTGACATCACCTCATAAGCCAACGGGGCACCCCACGCCGACTTTCGGCGCAGCATTGTAGGATGGCCACACCAGTGCGGCCACTTGCTGGACACCACCTCGGTGCCATCCGGATCTCGGCGCGTTCGAGTCACTGTGCCGGAAGAGTGACCGGAACTCAGCTGAACACGCCGTCTTTCGGCGCAGCATTGTAGGATGGCCACACCAGTACGGCAATTTGCTGGACACCACCTCGGTGCCATCCGGATCTCGGCGCGTTCGAGTCACTGTACCGCAAGAGTGACCGCAACTCAGCTGGACACGCCATCTTTCGGCGCAGCATTGTAGGATGGCCACACCAGTGCGGCAATTTGCTGGACACCACCTCGGTGCCATCCGGATCTCGACGCGTTCGAGTCACTGTACCGCAACAGTGACCGCAACTCAGCTGGACACGCCGTCTTTCGGCGCAGCATTGTAGGATGGCCACACCAGTGCGGCAATTTGCTGGACACCACCTCGGTGCCATCCGGATCTCGGCGCGTTGTGCTGCCTTCGGCCTATTCGCACATCGGTCCGTTACTGATGCCGCCTCACGTGCCAACGGATTTTCTACGCTTTTTGTAGCCCTATGCCGCATAACAGGTCATGTGACTTGTTTATAAAACTTTTCATTGGTTCATTTTACTTTTGGTTTCCTAAAGATGGAAGGCTTGGTCATATGACCTAAAAATAACACTTTTCATTGGTTTAGAACATTTTTTTTTCCCAAACGATGAAAGCCCCACCGTGTTTCTGGATCATTCAGACTGAAGCTGGCGTCAGCATGAGAGCACCACCATCTCGTGGCTCTGTCGTGGTCATTCCACGAGCAATCATGGCAGCCGCTCCCCACCGGAAGCCTGTGGGAGTCGGGGGCCCCCAAGACTTTTGTAGAATCTTCACGGCTGAGGGGACGCTTTTCGAGAATGGAGCCCAAGCCCTAGCAGGCAAGCGTCCGAGTTCCAAGGTGTCCCAGGGCCATTTCAGTGGACCAGGCCCAAAACCGAGGAGCCGTCCGCCATTTTAAGAGCCATGTGGCAGCCGCCTATCGCTGCACTGCAAGAGTGGGAGCAACTCAACAACATGGTGAGCGAGACGCTGTAGCCGCAAGAGCGGGTGCAACTCAGCTAGATGGCCGCCACCTGGGGAGGCCCGTTCACGCCGCCTCCCCCACCCCCGGGCCGCCGCACGCCAATTTTTGGAGCAGCATTGTAGGATACCAAAACCAGTGCGGCAGTTTACTGGACATCACCTGGGTGCCTGTCGTACATGTTGTGTCAGCGATGTGACACTGGACACAGTCCCATCAACATCTCAACGCGTTCTGCTGCCTTGGGACTATTCGCACAACAGACCGCTACTGACGAGGCCTCCCCCCGCACCACCCGGGACGCCCCACGCTGTTTTTATGTGCTGCATTGTAGGATCCCAAAACCAGTGCGGCACCCAGGCGACATCACCTGGGTGCCGTCCAGAACTCTGCACGTTGTGCTGCCTTTGGACTATTCGCACAAAAGACAGCTTCTAACCATTGTTGCTTTTTGTGTTGAAAAATGTTTAAATGTTTTTAGTTTTTGTTCCGTTCGTTATAGTTAATAGTTAATAAAGTTTTATAATCTTACTTTGTTGGAGTGTTATCTATTTTTTTAAAAACGGGTGAATGGGGCCTTGAATCGGGTTATTGTCATGTGTGGGCTTTGGAAGTGTGCTGCTGTAGGATCGGACATTTCAAACTCAAATGCACGTTCTTTTTCTTACCTTTCCGAAGCATGGAGCGCAATAGCAGGCAGAGAAAGGGTGATGCACGTTTTGAACACTACCTGACCTGGCAAGTTGCTGGCAGTGCCTCCCCGCCCGTTCCTAAAAGAGGGCACACACACACCGCCGCCCCGAGTACTTCACAAATCTTTAAAAGACCATGCGCTTGTTCATGAGGCTTAAATGGTTTATCACCTCTTCTAGAACCCCTGCATCGACCCTCTGACGTTTCCTGGAAAAATTACCATGTAACACAATACCAAGCCCTGTCAGCTGAAACCCCCAAGGAATCGTGGGGCATATTATCAAGGGGGTTTATCTCCGCTTTTTTGGCTTTAAAAGCCATGAAAGCGGAGATAAAATTATCTCCCTATTACCAAGCTGTCGCTAACACCAGTTAGTGACAGCTAAAAGGAGATAGCGACCATCTTGGGCCCCGCTTTGCATGTCAGTGATACTTATCACTAATGACATGCAAAGTGGCGTACCAAGATGTTAGCGACTGGAAACAGTCCCTAACATCGCTATCTTCTATTACCAACTTTTGGAGATATTCGCGCTAAGCGCGAATATCTCCAAAATCTAACACCTGCCCTGAGCAGTTCTTAACCATGTTATCCAATGGGAGGTGGATAACATGGCTAAGAGCATTTGCTCGATAATACATGAATATCGCTGACTTTTCTGCGATAATAGCAAGGTTTATCTGCGATAAAAATCGCCGATGTGCGGCGATAATTTTTGTCTCTAAACAAGTTAGAGACAAAAATTATCGCTAGTTGTTCGTAATATGCCCCCGGGTTTTTGCTTGCAGAAATCGGGAGGCGGGAGACTAGAACTGAAATCAGTAGTCACACGCCTGAATCAGGAGGGTTGGCATGTCTGAATTCTCTACAGCTGGGGCCATAAACTACATCCGTGAAATAGCAGGGGTAGGTGATAGCCTGGGACCAGCCTGGCATCTAAAATGGCTGCCGTGCACGACAAAATTGTGGCATTGGAAAAAAGGCAAGATGGCGCAGCCGCTGGAAGAGATGTATCAACATATATGAGCCTCCTCAGCCACCCTCAGGAAACATAGGGGATTAGGATACGTCTCCCGCACCCCCTTATACCTAGTAATTTAATTAACGAAGCACAAAATGGCGAATTCCCGTTTCGCTACCAGTTTGCGGCCCAGTTCGCGGCCCGTGAAGCGCTTCTACCGTGAAAAATCATTTTTTTTTTCTTTTCCCCACGGGACCCTTTAATAACCCCAACAACATTCCTAGGGGGTCAAGAGGGGGATACCTTGCCCCCTTTCATTAAATTCCCCCTTAGTTTTTCACCTCTTCTTCTCTCTCGATCCTACCGAGAGACAAGATGGCGGCCGCTCCGGACTGTCACGCAGCAAAATAAAAAAAAGCTCACGCACAGCCGCTGGAAGAGATGTATCAACATATATCAGCCTCCTCAGCCACCCTCAGGAAACATAGGGGATTAGGATACGTCTCCCGCACCCCCTTATACCTAGTAATTTAATTAACGAAGCACAAAATGGCGAATTCCCATTTCGCTACCAGTTTGCGGCCCAGTTCGCGGCCCGTGAAGCGCTTCTACCGTGAAAAATCATTTTTTTTTCCTTTTCCCCACAGGACCCTTTAATAACCCCAACAACATTCCTAGGGGGTCAAGAGGGGGATACCTTGCCCCCTTTCATTAAATTCCCCTTTCGTTTTTCACCTCTTCTTCTCTCTCAATCCTACCGAGAGACAAGATGGCGGCCGCTCCGGACTGTTTAGAATGTTGACAGACACCGGAGAGCCAATCAGCTTTCTGCGCGCAAAGTTCCGATAAGCGAAAAGTAAGCGGACCGGATCGCTGCCCGGAGCGCTGTTACAGATATATATCTTGATTTAAACGTTAATTTCTCAAAATCCACTGAAGCACATATATTGAGACCTAGCAAAGGCACATCGGGCTACCAGTCCCTACAATTTTGCCAAGTTTCGTGCAAATCCATTCAGCCGTTCGAGCTAAAAGTGAGGCCAAAGGCCCTATGGAAAAATGAATGGGAAAAACGCGTTTTGGGACCCCCCTTTTTTCTCGGCCCCCCCTTGACGAAACCCCACCAAATTTTCAGGGGCTGCTCAGAAACAAAATGTGCCATTTTCCTGAAAATTTCAGCCGATTCCGTCCACAAACGCCAAAGTTATTAGACATAGAATTTTCAAAAATCCCATAGGGAATTAATCCTAACTATATATACCTACTGGCGATAGCCAGTAGGTAATATATATATATATATATATATATATATATATACATATATATATTACCTACTGGCGGTTGCCAGTAGGTAGTTATAGTTAG